>NC_029775.3:112935527-112938565 GCF_000817695.3 Arachis duranensis
AATTATAGTTTGATTAAGGGAAAAGGCTTAGATAGTATTAATGAACAAAGGATTGAATTAGAGAAATCTTGTGAAGAGGTGGAAGTCCTTAGAAATAGAAGGATGGGAGTGGAATACGCTTTGTCAAGATCGTTGGAAGCATCTTTGCCTAGGTTGTCATCTACTCGTTCACTTGAGTGGGTAAAATTCATTTCTATTAGTTTTATTGTCCCACTTGAGTATGGCTTACTTGAAACGGATGGTCAACTTAGGATGCTTTGTGGGATGAAGCGTAAGTGAAAGATGTTTCGTGGTTGGCGTTGCAAATCAAGGCTCATTTTGGTTGATACTTCAAGAGTTGAATACAAAGGTGGGAATAGTGCTCAAATAGATGGGTCTAGGAGGATTGTTGGGCACTTCATAGAGAATTCACCTTACTCACCACCCGGATGGACTAACAATGATGATCAACCTCAAGACGGGTGTGAAAACAAAGTGTGGGATCCCGGATTACAAGAAGAGGATCAACTTTGGGAGCCCCAAGCTTGTGAAGAACTTCATCAACACTTGGCTCAACCCATAGGAAATCTTGGGGCACAATGGAGATTCAAGCATTGGTGGAAGTTCCAAGATGAGTACAAGCACAAGCCACCTTAATGAGGAGCTCCCCATAAGTCCAACTTAAGGACAATAAACAAAAGTTCTAGGTGGGAGACACCCCACCATGGTAAAATCCTTTCATTTTCTCTTTTGTACATATTGGTAGAATTAGTTTAATTTCTTGTTTTGATTGTTTTAATGAGTCTAATTGGTAGTTTAGTATGTTAAATAAGGTTTTAGGGTGTTTTGGTAGCTGTTTGGAGGTTTAGAATGCTTGGATTGGTGCAAAAACATAGAAAATTTTTGAAAAAACAGAGCACCATCCACGCGTACACGCACTGCGTGCATACGCGCGCATCAAGCATTTTGGACCATCCACGCGAGCGCGCCATGCACGCGTACGCGTGGATTGAGAAGTTCCACCTTCCATACCTTGACCCGAGAGTTAGGCCTGCACTGTGCGGAAATTGGGCTTGAGGCACAAACCTATTTGCGCGCTCGCGCACATGACGCGTACGCACCACTCTCGAAATAAGCCATCGACGCGTGCGCGTCATGCGTGCGTACGCATGGATGTCCTTTCTTCCATCCATTTATCTTCTTCTCCTCTTTCCATTTCTTTCCTTCTCCTTTCTTCTTCCCTTCTTCTACCCCACATCCAACACTTCCAAACACCATGGATAACCATTTATTTTAGTTAGTTGATTAGTTAGTTAGTTAGTTTGTTAGATAGCTTTAGTTTAGTTTTCATTTTATTTTCTCCATTTTCATTATAAGTGTTGGCTTATTGATCTTGTTACTACACATTGTTGCCTCTTATTGCCTAAATGCTATTTAAGCATGAATGTTTTTCGATAATCTTTGTTGGACTATTTAATTGAGGTTATATTTTGCTACTTGGTTTTGAATTTTTCATGCTTACCTTTTAAGAATACCAAGTGATGAGAATTGCATTTGAGCTTGTAACTTTTTTGAATTGCATGATTTGGCCACCATGTGATTTGAACCGTATTCTTTGATTAGGCAATCTCTTGATAGATGTTGTGTATTTACCTTAATGCATTGTATTTCATGATTACATGCATCTAAATGCTTTTAGCTTGAATGCTTTCATGCTTCTTTAATGCTTGTTTTACCTTACAAGCCTACTCAGAGCATCTCAAGCATACTAGAACGAGTAAAGTGCATGCTTCTTTTGTGACATACACTAGAATGAGTAAAGTGCATGCTTCTTTTGTGACATAGATTTTTATGCTAATGTGTGTTCTAAACCGCGCAATTTAGAATTCACACGCTTATTTGTCATTAATGTCACATTAATTCACTCACTCATTTCTAGTGATTTACCTCATTCCAACATTGTATGCTTCCTGCTTTTATATCTTCTCCTCTTATGGTGTTATATTTTTATTTTCATTATGAATGCACCACAAGCAAACATGGAAGCAAGACTAAGAACACGTAGCAATCCGGAGAGTCGCCGTACCCCCCTTGCTCATCTTTGAGTGCACCGAGGACGGTGCAAACTTTTAAGTGTGGGGAGGTCGTCCGACCGATCGGCGATTTTAGGTGACAAGTTTTTAATTCCAACACTTTTGCATTTCATTCTAAGATTTTAGGATTTTTACTTACATTTTCTTAGTTTTGCATATATATACAAAATAAGCTTAGTCAAAATAATGAAAATTTTCAAGGATTTCTATCTATAGGGCACCAATTGATTTGAG
This sequence comes from Arachis duranensis, assembly GCF_000817695.3. Taxonomy (NCBI): domain Eukaryota; kingdom Viridiplantae; phylum Streptophyta; class Magnoliopsida; order Fabales; family Fabaceae; genus Arachis; species Arachis duranensis. The sequence continues at coordinate 112,937,834 of NC_029775.3, forward strand.
TGAAAATTTGGTGGACGAAATTGTGATCCTCAAAGTTGGTCTCTTTGTATTTGTATGAAATCAAAAATACCCCAAAGAGATCATGGTATGCTAAATTGGGATCTTAATAATCCCTGGTGTGATCATAACTCCGTTCAACTTAACCAGCAAGTGTACTGGGTCATCCAAGTAATACCTTACGTGAGTAAGGGTCGATCCCACAGAGATTGTTGGTATGAAGCAAGCTATGGTCACCTTGTAAATCTCAGTTAGGCAGATTAAATTGGTTTATGATGAGTTCAAAAATTAATAATAAATAGAAAATAAAAAGGGATAAAAATACTTATGTAAATCAATAGTGGGAATTTCAGATAGGCGTATGGAGATGCTGTGCTCCTCTCGTATCTCTACTTTTTTTATTACATTCATCCAATCCTTCTTACTCCTTTCCATGACAAGCTGTATGTAGGGCATCACCGTTGTCAATGGCTACATCCCATCCTCTCAGTGAAAATGGTCCTATGCTCTGTCACAGCACGGCTAATCATCTGTCGGTTCTCAATCAGGTTGGAATAGAATCTCTTGATTCTTTTGCGCTTGTCACTAACGCCCAACCTTCAGGAGCTTGAAGCTCCTCACAGTCATTCAATACCGAAATCTTACTCGGAATACCACAAACAAGGTTAGACTTTCCAGATTCCCAGAATCCTACTCGGAATACCACAGACAAGGTTAGACTTTCCGGATTCCCAT
>NC_029775.3:112938617-112940796 GCF_000817695.3 Arachis duranensis
CGGTCTAGAGTAGAATGGAAGTGGTTGTCAGTCACGCGCATTCATAGGTGAGAATGATGATGAGTGTCACGGATCATCACATTCATCAAATTGTTGTGCAACGTATATCTTGGAATAAGAATAGAAGAGAATTGAATAGAAAGTAATAATAATTGTATTGAAACTTGAGGTACAGCAGAGCTCCACACCCTTAATCTATGGTGTGTAGAAACTCCACTGTTGAAAATACATAAGTGAAAGGTTCAGGCATGGCCGAATGGCCAGCCCCCTGAATGATCAAGAGACCGAATGATCGAAGACTACAAAGTCAAAAGATTAAACTGTCAAAAGATGTCTAATACAATAGTAACTTATCCTATTTATACTAGACTAGCTACTAGGGTTTACATGAGTAAGTAATTGATGCATAAATCCACCTCCGGGGCCCACTTGGTGTATGCTTGGGCTGAGCTTGATCTATCCACGAGCTGAAGCTTTTCTTGGAGTTGAACTCCAAGTTATAACGTGTTTTGGGCGTTCAACTCCGGGTTGTGACGTGTTTCTGGCGTTTAACTCCAGACAGCAGCATGTACTTGGCGTTCAACGCCAAGTTACGTCGTCAATTTCCGAATAAAGTATGAACTATTATATATTTCTGAAAAGCTCTGGATGTCTACTTTCCAACGCTGTTGAGAGCGCGCCATTTGGAGTTCTGTAGCTCCAGAAAATCCATTTCGAGTGCAGGGAGGTCAGATTCCAACAGTATCAGCAGTCCTTTTGTCAGCCTTTTTCAGAATTTTGCTCAAGTCCCTCAATTTCAGCCAGAAAATCAAATAGGATAAAAGAAGAGAATATACTATAAATTCCAGAATATCAATGAATATTAATTATAATTAGATGAGCGGGACTTGTAGCTTTTTGCTTCTGAATAGTTTTGGCATCTCACTTTTTCCTTTGAAGTTTAGAATGATTGGCTTCTCTAGGAACTTAGAATTTCGGATAGTGTTATTGAATTTCCTAGTTAAGCATGTTGATTCTTGAACACAGCTACTTATGAGTCTTGGCCGTGGCCCTAAGCATTTTGTTTTTCAGTATTACCACCGGATACACAAATGCCACAGACACATAACTGGGTGAACCTTTTCAGATTGTGACTCAGCTTTGCTAGAGTCCCCAGTTAGTGGTGTCCAGAGCTCTTAAGCACACTCTTTTTGCTTTGGATCACGACTTTAACCATTCAGCCTCAAGCTTTTCACTTGGACCTTCATGACACAAGCACATGGTTAGGGACAACTTGGTTTAGCCGCTTAGGCCTGAATTTTATTTCCTTGGGCCCTCCTATCCATTGATGCTCAAAGCCTTGGATCCTTTTTACTCTTGCCTTTTGATTTTAAGGGCTATTGGCTTTTTCTGCTTGCTTTTTCTTTTTCTTTCTATTTTTTCGCCATATTTTTGTTTTTTTTTGTTTTTTTTTGCAAGCTTTTTATTTTTCACTGCTTTTTCTTGCTTCAAGAATCAATTTCATGATTTTTCATATCATCAATAACATTTTTCTTTGTTCATCATTCTTTCAAGAGCCAACAGTTTTAACATTCATAAACAACAATATCAAAAGACATATGCACTGTTCAATCATTCATTCAAAAAACAAAAAGCATTGTCACCACATCAATATAATTAAATTAAATTCAAGGATAAATTCGAAATTCATGTACTTCTTGTTCTTTTGAATTAAAACATTTTTTTCATTTAAGAGAGGTGAAGGATTAATGGAATTTATTCATAGCTTTAAGACATAGTTACTACATACTAATGATCATGAAGTAGAGACACAAAACATAGATAAACACAACATTAAAAACCGAAAAATAGAAAGAAATAAGAACAAGGAATGAATCCACCTTAGTGGCGTCTTCTTCTTGAAGGACCAACAATGTCCTTAAGCTCTTCTATGTCCCTTCCTTGCCTTTGTTGCTCCTCCCTCATTGCTCTTTGATCTTCTCTTATTTCTTGGAGAATGATGGAGTGCTCATGATGTTCCACCCTTAATTGTTCCACATTATGGCTCAAATCTTCTAAGGAGGTGTTGAGTTGCTCCCAATAGTTGTTGGGAGGAAAGTGCATCCCTTGAGGCATCTCAGGGATTTCTTGATGATGAGCTTCCTCATGCATCTCTTGAGAACCGTGAAGGGTCTCTCTT
>NC_029775.3:112941305-112942878 GCF_000817695.3 Arachis duranensis
ATCTCCCATGACTCGGAGGTGGAAGCTTTTGTCTTCCCTTTTCCTTTTCTAGAGGATTCTCCGGCCTTAGGTGCCATTGATGGTAGTGGAAAACAAAAAAGATTGTGCTTTGACCACACACCAAACTTAAAATATTGCTCGTCCTCGAGCAAGAGAAGAAAGAAGAGAAGAAGAAGAAGAAGAAAATATGGAGGAGAGGGAGAGATGTAAGTTCGGCCAAGGGGAAGAAGAGGGGGTTGTGTTGTGTGAAAATGAAGTATAATGGAAGGGTATATATAGGGAGAGGGGGTAGTGGATGTTCGGCCATTTAGGGTGGGAATGGGTGGGAAAATGTTTTTGAATTTTTGAAGGTAGGTGGGGTTTATGGGGAAGAGTGGATGGATGTGAGTGGTGAAGGGGGTGATTGGGAAGAGGAATTGAGGTGATTGGTGAAAAGTGTTGGGAAATGTGACATGGGGAATACTCATCACAAAAATAGGATTAGGAGGTAAGGTGGGAATATAGTAGGTGGGGATCCTGTGGGGTCCACAGATCCTGAGGTGTCAAGAAATTCTATCCCTGCACCAAATAGGCATGTAAATTGCCTTTGCACACCATTCTGGCGTTTAAACGCCGTGTGGTGCACATTTTGGGCATTCAACGCCCATGTAAAGCATGTTTCTGGCGTTGAACGCCAGTTTGGTGCTTGTTATTGGCGTTCAGCGCCAGCTTTTCCTCTTAGGGACATTCCTGGCGTTCAGCGCCAGAATGTTGCTTGTTTCTGGCGTTCAGCGCCAAAATGATGCTCTGTTCTGGCGTTGAACGCCAACCAGATGCTTCTTACTGGCGTTGAACGCCAGCCTGTGCTTCCTCCAGGGTGTGATTTTTTTCTTCTGCTATTTTTGATTCTGTTTTTAATTTTTATGATTTTTTTTCGTGACTCCTCATGATCATGTACCTAATAAAACACAAAATAACAATAAAATAAAAATTAGATAAATAAAATTGGGTTGCCTCCCAACAAGCGCTTCTTTAATGTCAATAGCTTGACAGTGGCTCTCATGGAGCCACAAAGGTGATCAGGTCAATGTTGTATAGTCCCAACACCAAACTTAGAGTTTGGATATGGGGTCTTAACACCAAACTTAGAGTTTGGTTGTGGCCTCACAACACCAAACTTAGAGTTTGACTGTGGGGGCTGTTCTTGATTCTGAACTGAGAGAAGCTCTTCATGCTTACTCTCTTTTGTCACAGAGGGATGGCCATGTGCCTTAAACACAAGGTAGTCCCCATTCAATTGAAGGACTAACTCTCCTCTGTTGACATCTATCACAGCTTCTGCTAGCTTATGGTGCCAATGGTACAAGGTATTAGGAACTTGCTAGGATCTTGTTTCTTTTGAGGCAGAGTTCTCTGAATCCAAGTGTCTAGTTCACTAATGAGCAAGGGAGGTTCACTTTCCCAGGTCTCATTACCAAACAGCTTGGCATTCAGCTTCATGATAGCTCCTAAGTATTGAGCAACTTGCTCTCCAGTCACATCTTCACCCTCTTCAGAGGAAGAATAGTCTTCAGAGCTCATGAATGGCAGAAGG
>NC_029775.3:112943130-112946107 GCF_000817695.3 Arachis duranensis
GGAGGAGTTTCAATGATTTTCTTACTCAGCTGGCCCACTTGTGCCTCCCGATTTCTGATGGAGGATCTTGTTTCATTCATGAAACTGAAAGTGACATTTGACAGATCAGAGACTAGATTAGCTAAATTAGAAGTGTTTTGTTCAGAATTCTCTGTCTGTTGCTGAGGAGATGATGGATGTGGCTTGCTATTGCTCAGCCTATTGTGTCCACCATTGTTAAAGCCTTGTTGAGGCTTTTGTTGATCCTTCCATGAGAAATTTGGATGATTTCTCCATGATGAGTTATAGGTGTTTCCATAAGGTTCACCCATGTAATTAACCTCTGCCATGGCAGGGTTCTCAGGATCATAAGCTTCTTCAGAAGCTGCCCCTTTAGTACTGTTGGATGCATGTTGCCATCCATTCAGACTTTGAGAGATCATGTTGACCTGTTGAGTCAACACTTTGTTCTGAGCCAATATGGCATTCAGATTTGAACATCCACTATCAGCTTGCTCAGCTTTTGAGGAGGAAAGAATTTATCCAAGAAGGCAGTGACCAGCTTATCCCAGGAGTCCAGGCTATCCTTGGGTTGTGAATCCAACCATATTCTAGCTCTGTCTCTTACAGCAAAAGGGAAAAGCATGAGTTTGTAGACTTCATGGTCAACTCCATTCGTCTTTACAGTCTCACAGATCTGCAAGAACTCAGTTAAAAACTGGTAAGGATCTTCAGATGGAAGTCCATAAAACTTGCAGTTTTGTTGCATTAAGGCAACTAGCTGAGGTTTCAGCTCAAAGTTATTGGCTCCAATGGCAGGAATGGAGATGCTTCTTCCATCAAACTTGGACTTGGCTTTGTGAAGTCACCAAGCATTCTCCTTGCATTATTATTATTTTCGGCTGCCATCTCCTTTTCTTGTTCTAATATTTCTGAAAGGTTACCTTTAGATTGTTGTAACTTAGCTTCTCTTAATTTTCTCTTCAGAGTCCTTTTAGGTTCTGGATCAATTTCAACAAGAGTGCCTTTATCCTTGCTCCTGCTCATATGAAAGAGAAGAAAACAAGAAAAGAAAGAGGAATCCTCTATGTCACAGTATAGAGATTCCTTTATATTAGTAGAAAAAGAAAGGGGAGAAGAAAGTAGAAGAGGGGATTCGGATATTAGGTGGAGAGGGGTGAAGAGAAGTGTTAGTAATTAAATAAATAAATAGAATAAGAAAAGAGAGGGAGAATTTCGAAAACAATTTTGAAAAAGGGGTTAGTAATTTTCGAAAATTAAAGATAAGATAAGATTAAAATTAAAATTTTAAAATAAAAAGAAATTTTTTTGAAAAAGAGATGAGATATTTTCGAAAATTAGAGAGGGAAAAATAGTTAGGTGGTTTTGAAAAAGATAAGAAACAAACAAAAAGTCAAAGAGTTAGTTGAAAAAGATATTAAAATCAAAATTTGAAAAGATAAGAAGATAGGAGGTTAGATAAGATATTTTGAAATCAAATTTTGAAAAAGATAAAATTTTTGAAAAAGATAAGATAAAAGATAAAAGATATGTTGAAAAAGATTTAATTTTTAAAAAGATATTAAAATCAAAATTTGAAAAGATAAGAAGATAGGAGGTTAGATAAGATATTTTGAAATCAAATTTTGAAAAAGATAAAATTTTTGAAAAAGATAAGATAAAAGATAAAAGATATGTTGAAAAAGATTTAATTTTTAAAATGACTTAACTAACAAGAAACTACAAGATAAGATTCTAGAAATTAAAGATTGAACCTTGCTTAACAAGCAAGTAACAAACTTCAAATTTTTGAACCAATCACATTAATTGTTAGCTAATTTTCGAAAATTAGATGTAAAGATAGGAAAAAGATTTTGAAAATATTTTGAAAAAGATTTTTGGAATTTTCGAAAAAGAGGGAAAATTGGAAAAGATATGATTTTTGAAAAAGATTTTGAAAAGATAAGATTTTTAAAATTGAAAATTTGACTTGACTTGTAAGAAACAACTAATTTTGAAAATTTTTTACTAAGTCAACTCAAATTTTCGAAAATTTGGAGAGAAATAAGGAAAAGATATTTTTTTGATTTTTGAATTTTTAATGATGAGAGAGAAAAACACAAACATGACCTAAAACATGTAAATTTTGGATCAAACATATAATGCATGCAAGGACACTATGAATGTCAAGATGAACACCAAGAACACTTTGAAGATCATGATGAACATCGAGAACATAATTTTGAAAAATTTTTGATGCAAAGAAAACATGCAAAACACCAAACTTAGAAATCTTTAATGCATGGACTCTAACAAACAAAAAATGCATATGAAAAACAACAAACAACACAAAACAAGAAAACATCAAGATCAAACAAGAGGACTTACCAAGAACAACTTGAAGATCATGAAGAACACTATGAATGCATGGAGTTTTCGAAAAATGCAAAAAAAAATTTTTTGTTTTAAAGCATGCAATTGACACCAAACTTAAAAATTGACTCAAGACTCAAACAAGAACACAAAATATTTTTGGTTTTTATAATTTTATGAATTTTTTTGTATTTCTATTAATTTTTTCGAAAAACATTATTAGAAAAACAAAAAATAAATAAAAAAATTTTGAAAGATTTTTTTGAAAACTTTTTGAAAAGAAAATTACCTAATCTGAGCAACAAGATGAACCGTCAGTTGTTCAAACTCAACAATCCCCGGCAACGGTGCCAAAAACTTGGTGGACGAAATTGTGATCCTCAAAGTTGGTCTCTTTGTATTTGTATGAAATCAAAAATACCCCAAAGAGATCATGGTGTGATAAATTGGGATCTTAATAATCCCTGGTGTGATCATAACTCCGTTCAACTTAACCAGCAAGTGTACTGGGTCATCTAAGTAATACCTTATGTGAGTAAGGGTCGATCCCACAGAGATTGTTGGTATGAAGTAAGCTATGGTCACCTTGTAAATCTCAGTTAGGCAGATTAAATTGGTTTATGAT
>NC_029775.3:112946833-113009195 GCF_000817695.3 Arachis duranensis
TTGGGCTGAGCTTGATCTATCCACGACCTGAGGCTTTTCTTGGAGTTGAACTCCAAGTTATAACGTGTTTTGGGCGTTCAACTCCGGATTGTGACGTGTTTCTGGCGTTTAACTCCAGACAGCAGCATGTACTTGGCGTTCAACGCCAAGTTACATCGTCAATTTCCAAATAAAGTATAGACTATTATATATTTCTGAAAAGCTCTGGATGTCTACTTTCCAACGCCGTTGAGAGAGCGCCATTTGGAGTTATGTAGCTCCAGAAAATCCATTTCGAATGCAGGGAGGTCAGATTCCAACAGCATCAGCAGTCCTTTTGTCAGCCTTTTTCAGAGTTTTGCTCAAGTCCCTCAATTTCAGCCAGAAATTACCTGAAATCACAGAAAAACACACAAACTCATAGTAAAGTCCAGAAATGTGAATTTAACATAAAAACTAATGAAAACATCCCTAAAAGTAGCTTGAACTTACTAAAAACTACCTAAAAACAATGCCAAAAAGCGTATAAATTATCCGCTCATCAAAATTTTTCATAGAACTTGCTTGAATTATATATCTTGTGGATCATGTTTTTGAGCTAAGAACACAAGCAAGTGAGATTTGAGCCTAATGGTGTGGTTACATCTTATAACCACTTATTTTCCTTCTTGTGTGCGTTATTCTCTTTCTATGAATGTAATCTTTGATTTGTTTGATCCTTTATATCCATTATTTTGTGTATTTATGCATTTATATGATTGAGGCCATTATTTCATTTAGCTCACTTACCCAAAAAGCCTTACCTTTTATCTTCCATTGTTAGCCAAATTTGAGCCTACGATTAACCCACTTGTTCTTATTTTAGCACATTACAAGCCTAAAGTGGAAAACAATAACTGTCCTTATTTGGATCTTTGATTAGCTTAGGCTAGTGTGTGTGAGTATCATTCAAGTGCGGGAACCTTGGTACATTAGGTGAATAAAAGGGTAGTTTTGTATTATTATTGGAAATATTGGGAATTGGGTACATACTCATGTATTGATCAAATGTAAAACCTTATGCATTGAGGTTCTTGTATATAGAAAGAAAAAATGAGAAAAACAAAAGAAAAAGAAAAGAAAAATAATATGGAAAAGAAAAAGAAAAAAATAGAAAAAGAAAGAAAAAGAAGAAAAAGAAGGAAATAAAAAGGGGATAAAATGCCCCAAAGCAAAGTGTAGCTCAATAAAATCAATGCTTAAGTGTTGTGAAATGAAAAGGGATGCATGAGTATGTGAAAAAGTGAAAAATGGGTAGTTAGGTTAGAACTTAATTGTATAGGATGTCATAGGTTAGGTGGGAAGTTTAAGCTTATCAAAGATTCAAATTTCAAGCTCACTTGACCAAATATGCATCCTACCTTGACCCTAGCCCCATTACAACCAAAGAAAAGACCTCATGATACATGTATGCATGCATGAAATATATGTTGATTGTTAGAAGAAGAACAAATCTTGGAAAGCATGATTAGGGGAGAATTGAGAGAATCAACCCTAAACACTTGAGCGAAAAGAGTGCAAACACATCCGGTGAGGGTTTGATGCTCAATTACATGTTTTCACCTATGATCATCTTTTCTCATGCAAGTTTGTAAAAATATTTAATAACTCAATTCAATTGTGGAATAGGCTTGCCAGCCCTTAGCCCTTGTGCATATATGCTTCTTGGGAATTGATTTATTTTGACCAAGCAAATTGCATTCATTTAGATAGTTGCATATAGGTAGATTGCATCGCGCATTTAGTTAGTTCCCATTGAATAAATGCATACCCTTACTTCATTCTTGGTTTTAGCATGAGGACATGCTTGGTTTAAGTGTGGGGAGGTTGATAAACCCCATTTGTAGGGTTTATCTTGTGCTTGATTTAAGGGAATTTATGACCTTTTATCCACATTTATTCAATGAAATAGCATGGTTTTATAACTTCTCCTTTAATTGTGCTTAAGAGTGAAAACATGCTTTTTAGATCTTAAAATAGCTAAATCTAATTCTCCTTGATTCCATTAGATGCCTTGATATGTTTGTTAAGCGATTTAAGGTTTAGGAGGCAAAGATTGGATCAAGGGAATGAAGAAAGAAGCATGAAAAGTTGGAGAACTCATGAAGAAATGAAAGAACCGGAAAGCTGTCAAGCCGACCTCTTCGCACTTAAACGACCATAACTTGAGCTACAGAGGTCCAAATGATGCGGTTTCAGTTGGGTTAGAAAGCTAACATCTGGGGCTTCGAAATGATATAATATTTGCCATAGTTTCTACACGTATGGTGGCGCGCACGCGCATAGTACGCGCACGCGCCGTTGCTGCCACCTGGTTCACTTAAAGCAAAACGTGGCCAGCGATTTTAGAAGCCTTGTGGGCCCAATCCAACTCATTTCTGATGCTATTTAAGCCAAGGATTGAAGGGGGAATGAAGATACTTTCATACTTTAGAAGTTAGTTACCATTAGTCATAGTTTAGTTTTAGAAGTAGTTTCTAGAGAGAGAAGCTCTCACTTCTCTCTAGGATTAAGATTAGGATTAGGTTTAGTTCTTAGATCTAGATTTTAATTCATCTTCTTCTACTTCTATCTTCTCAATTTCTTGTTGTTACATTCATTCTTCTTCCATTCTTTTATTGTAATTTCCTTTATGTTGTTCTTATATTTTGTTGTAGATCTACTATTGTTCCTTCCATTTTCTTTCAATTCAATAAGAGGTAATTTATAATAATTGCTCTTCTTTGCTTTTCTATTGTTGATCTCTTGCCTTTGTAGTTAGATCTCTCTTTAATTCTTGCAATTTATGTTGTTTACTTTAATTGCCTTTTATGTGTTTGTTGAAATGCCTCTTCTAGATATAGTATAGATTTTGTTCCTCTTGGCCTAGGTAGAGTAATTAGTAACACTTGAGTTATCTAATTCCTTTGTTGATTGGTAATTGGAGAGATTGCTAATTGGTTTGGAGTGCACTAAAGCTAGTCTTTCCTTGGGAGTTGGCTAGGACTTGTGGCTCAAGTCAATTCATCCACTTGACTTTCCTTTATTTAGTAAGGGTTAACTAAGTGGTAGCAATGAACAATTCTCATCACAATTAAGAAGGATAACTAGGATAGGACTTCTAATTTTCATACCTTGCCAAGAGCCTTTTATAGTTGTTAGTTTATTTTCATTGCCATTTACTTTTCATGCTTCTTATCCAAAACCCCAAAACACATCACAACCAATAACAAGACACTTTATTGTAATTCCTAGGGAGAACGACCCGAGGTTTGAATACTTCGGTTTATTTTTAGGGGTTTGTTACTTGTGACAAACAATCTTTACTTGTGACAAACAATCTTTTGTATGAAAGGATTATTGCTTGGTTTAGAAACTATACTTGCAACGAGAATTCATTTGTGAAATTCTAAACCGTCAAAAATCCAATCATCAGTTCCGTATGATAAAAGTACCCAAACTCTAATTTTTTGTTGATATTTTAACAAAAATTTCAAATTACTCCCACCATTTATCTTCAACCTCAACTCCACACCATCTCTTCTTCCCCAAATCCCAAGGTAGAGCTTCTGGTGGTTATGGGAAGTGACATAAAACAAGCTGTCTTTGGGCATATAATCAGTAATGAAGAGCTTCTCTCCTCCCAACGGTAGTCGGTAAACGAAAGGCCCTAATATATTCTTATGCCTCATCTCAACATCAAACACATCCCTTCCTATTTTGTTCATATCCCTTATATTCTTCACCACTACCGACATCCCGTTCGTCATCCCCGTCTTGTACGCTGACCTCAGCCCCCTGTTTTCCAGCACCTTTATTGATGCCTTCATCAAATCCTGCAACCTAAACACCCATCTCTCGTCGTTCACCATTACAAGGTCCCCCATTCTCTCTCCCCTCCCCTCCCCTCCCCCATGTCCCTCTGGTTGAATTCCCTCTCTTCACCATCCATACCCTCGCCACCGACCTTTCTCCCTCTGACACCCTCTAACCGTTCGTGCTTGCCACGTGAATGCCTACCAGTGAAGCTGTACTGTTTATTTGAACTTATCATTTTTTTCCGCGCCTTTACAAACACAAACAGAAGCGCTGTCACTACCGCTGGAAGCTCCAACTTGGGATTTGGGGAAGAAGAGATGGTGTGGAGTTGTAGTTAAAGATAAATGCTGGAGATAATTTAAAAATTTTATTAAAAAGTCGACAAAAAATTAGGGTTTGAATACTTTTGTCACAAGAAACCAATCTTTCATAGGTATAATATTAATTTTTTTGTTTGATGGGTCATTTTGTCAGTGTTCACAAAGTTTATGGATACAAATGATTGATTATTTTTTCTTTCTTTTTTTAGCAACACCTAATAGAAATTTAATTGAGAACAATTACTTATTATAAAGATTTAATTATAAATTTTTAAATTGTAATAACAAAATAAAAATTTAGTAAAATAAATCTACAAAATAATTATAACTATATTTAATACATTAAAAATATTAAAAGCTTCTAATTTCTATCATTGAAAGTTTAGTTAATAGTGTTTAATATGATAGCAGAAAAAATCTTTTGTTTATTAGGTAAAACACGCACATAAATCAAAGCAATGCCGATATCACATGAATCTCTCAAAACAAATAATATTATGTAGATGTTTTCAATTATACTTTTATATAAATCGAATTAAAGAGATTCAAATAACACATTATAGTACTAAATCGAAACAAGTGTGTTCGAATTACATGGAAACATTGTAAATAGATATAATTAGCTTCGATTTACATGCGAATTCACCCATGGCATTATGGCACATAGTAATTCGATACTGCTTGATTCGATTTAGCCCATGGTATTGTGTCCCATGGTAAATCGAATTATATAAATTTGAATTACATCCCATATATAGTAATTCGAATGAACTCAATTCGATTTAGTAGTGGTGTTGTGCTCATAGTAAATCGATACAGATAAATTCAATTTAGTATAGATTTTGCTATATATAAAATTCGGATTCACTTGTTTCAAATTACATTTTACCATACCAAACCCATCCAAAACGAAAAATCCAGAGTAACTTTGGAAATATATACTAGAAGATTCAAACAGCGAAAATAGAAGATGAGCCGAATCAAATCTATCAATTGGACGGAGTTGTCCATATTGCTGGTAGCGTCCATGAAGAGGTTAGTGAATGAAACTTAATTTAATTTATTTTCTTAAAAAAAATAAAGAATTGTTAGTAATATTAAATTTCTTAGAACTTGGTTATTATAATTATTAAAATTTGTAAACTTCAAATAGTAGTTAGAGTATTGATTTAGGGGTAGTAGTTTGTTAGAGCATTAAAATTACAAATGCATATTAGAGGCAAGATAACTAAGTGTGTTGACTGAGTAGTGATAACTGATTTAGTTACAATTTGTAAGTTTTTAATGTTAGATGTTTAATTATTGGAGTTTGGTTTAATTTAATTTAGGTTTCAAGTGTTAGATTGAGTAGGGAGTAGAAGACTAGCAAGGACCTGACGTAATTTAATTTATTCAAAATATAAAATTATTAACTATTAGATTAATGAGGCACTACGAGTTTAGTTATAATTTAGGGTTCAGCTTTCTGTCCTAAATATTAGATTAACTATGTTTTGTTAGAATTTCATTTAATTTAGGTTAATTTGATTTAATTTAATTTAACATAATTCAACAATATTAGGCTATCTATGTTCAGATTTTGCAATATTCGTTACATGAAAGTTTTTTTTTTAATTATCCGTTTTAGGTGATTTTTGTTTCCTAAATTGTTATGGTTCTTATGGAATTTTTTCATCATCATGCAGTGCTACCGATGTATCACGCGCATGAGGAGGCAGCATGATATGCCCCTAGACGAGAGGATCATGTTGTATCTGTAGATGGCCGCGTTAGCCCATCTCGAGAGGCTCAACGACTATTGATTTAGGTTGGATGAGCCATTAGTGAGTGCAATTGTTGAGAGGTGGTGTCCAGAGACGCATACTTTCCATATGCCATTCGTGCGAGTGCACAATTACGCTACAAGATGTAGCGTACCAGTTAGTGCTCCCAATCGATGGACAGTACGTTAGCAGATGTCTGACAGACTTCAAGCGGTACATCGATGGCGACTATCCAGCATGGGCTTGGTTCGAGGAGTTATTGGGTGTGTTGCCGCTAGCGGACTGCATCGACAAGTTCACTGTGAAGTGCACTTGGGTGCAGGAGACATTCAGTGACCTTCTCCAGGGCGCAGACGAGGAGACAGTTAGGAGGTATGCAAGAGCGTACATCATGATGCGATTATCGACACAGCTCTTCGGTTACAAGTTTGGTACATACATGCATATTAGGTAGCTGCCGTACATAGCGAGATTAGTTGACATGGGCAGATATAGTTGGGGATCTGCCGTTCTGTCGTGGTTATACTGGTGCCTATGCTGTGTGGCCAACAAGCATGTGGTTAAGTTGGCTAGTCCACTGTAACTCCTCCAGTCATGGATCTTCTGGCGGTTCTTGGGTTTTAGGCTCGATGGATTTGACGTCTTTCACTGGCCCTTGACAATGAGGTACTTAATGTTAATAGTTGTTTTGTGTGTTACTATTTTTACGATTTATGTCAGTTGTTGATAACATATCTTGGGTCACAGATGGGCAGGTTATCTGCCAACATTGAGCGAAAAAGGACCTTGAGTCACGCACTGCAGACTAAGGATAGATTTAGTTCAGGTTGGCAATGTGAGTTTTTGACATTTCAATCTTCTATTGTTCAGTTATTTTGTCTCATTACTGGTCATGAAGCCTTTTTTTGGAACTATTTCTCGACAGTTCACTTGGATTCCATACAACTTACCGAATGTTATACAGTTAGTGCATCCTGAGATACTAGAGCCATGGCACACAGCGTTATAGAGGTATGTAACGACATTGCTCTACTTTGCTATCATAGAGTAGCATAAGGTGGATTAGGTGCTACCACAGCTTGGAGGAGTATAGCATCGGCTGCTAGTTGCACTCAGGATCAATTTCTTGATGTCAAAGGATGGCAGATCTAAAGATGGCAATAAGTGGTTTTTTTTTACCTTACAGAGTTGGCACATCCATTGGAGCAATCGGGTATAGCATGTGTTACGATTTGACGTTGTTCTAGATTCAGGACCATCACATGGGTACTTAGAGTGGTGGCATCAGCATGGTCGGCGATTCTTGTCGCCCGAGCTATTCCTCAGTGACCCCAAAGTAGTTGTGATCCAGATAGAGGCATTGCAGAAAGGGCTAGTACAGGCTCCAGATATGGATTAGGCGCCTGATGTTTCAGACAACCGTCATGTTAAGCGAAAATGTCGTTTTGGGACACGTTCGAGTCAGCGTGAATGGACGTGGCTTGACGATGTCATCAATGCTTTGGAGGGGAGGAGTCGAGGTCATAGAGGAGCTAGCTATCACAGCGGTAGAGGAGCTAGGGACGGTGGTCGAAGTAGAGCACGACATGGAGAGAGAGGCAGAAAGGATGAGGGTAGCAGTAGAGACGAGGGTGGTGATGGTAGAGATGATAGTGGTGATGACGTTGGTGACGGTAGTGGAGATGAAGGTGGTTACGGAGGCCATGGTGCTGGACATGATGGTGGTATGGGTGGTAGTAGTGGAGTTGGTGATGGTAGTGGTTGTGGAGGAGGTGGTGGAGGTGGTAGAGGTGGAGTTGGTCATGGTTATGGTTGCGATGGATATGATAGTTATGGTGGTGGCGGATTATGTGACGATGGAGGTGACGAAAATGCTGGTGGAGGGTTTGGTGATTATTTTGTTGGAGTTCCTAGCAGTGACATGGCAATACACGATAGTTAGACATACATTAGCCCATGTGAGATGTTATTCAACTTGCTTGCCAGTGAGGGCCTTGACGCAGAATTCGGAGGGTCACACTTTCTTAAGGAGATTAGCATCATCATGCAGGAGAATGATTTGACAGGATGCAGATCTCAGGTAGGTGGATCCCATACACACATAGATGTGGATTTAAATGAGCCTCCTATTGGACCTGTGGATGACACATTTGCATTGGGTAGGACACCCCCCTCAGACAAGGATAGGGTCCCTCTGGCCCAGAGAGCACGACAGATAAGGCGCCCCGACCGCTGCTTCACAGGATCGCATCTCCTTTGATTGGGGGTTATGGCACTAGGCAGTTCATGTTATGTCTTCCATGTTGTTACATGTTATTAGATATTATTTAGTATCACATCTATGGTCATGTTTTCTCCGAATATGGTTTTGAAGTTGTTAGTATGACATGTATGTTCTGTTTTCATTATTTGTTTTTTACGTTTCTTATGTGCACAAATAACAATATTCAGAAGCACATGTATGTCAGATCGTTTAGAATCACATGTATGTTATATGACTATTTCATAATAAATTATACCACTATCTTATAACACGAGTCGATAACACGTAACATGTGCGAAACCAAATGATGAAGTTCAATTAACTGTGGTCGGAGAATGCAAACAACAATAAGACTTACATGAAGATACCATCATTAAAATAAAGCAACAACGAAACTGAAGACAAAACATTACACTAAATAAGCCCAACATTAAAAATTATGGGTGGAAGCAGAACCAACGTTCACTCTTCCCTGTGGACACACCCTACGTGTGTGGCCAGGCTATCTGCAAAGCCCATATATCTTAGGTCTATTCGGGTCAGGCTTGTCCATTGTATTCTGGATCCTAGTAGTTTTGGAACGCCCTTCAAACGCACGTCTCTTGGCGGGATCGGGTATGACTATCGAACCATTATATGGTGGCCAAAATCTTTCAGGGATTGGAGGTGTGAATCCTATCCGATAGACATTGAACACCGAGTTAAGATGATACACTTCATGAACATAGGTTCCCAATCCAGACGTGATTATGAACAGCACGCTAAGGCATAGGCGACATGGATAATGAAGTGCCTGAAAATATCTACAATCACAGGTCTGGTCTCTGAGGGACACTCTGTAAGAGCCAAGTGAGAAGCTCCCTAACGGAGTGGTCTCGGCTACAGTGAACTCAGAATTATCCCTGTTGTACAAAGTCATCGTGAAACACCTTGAGGCCTTCAGATTAGTTTGTATTGCCATCATCAGATGCTGACTAAACTGATGCCTAGTTCCTAGCTGTGCCTTTGCTTCTCTTCCTTTGCGAACAAATAGCTCTACCAATCTCCTATAGGTGGACTTCACCAACGAACAAACTGGAAGGTTCCTTACCCCCCTTCAGTATCGAGTTTACACACTCGGAGATATTCGTAATCATATTCCCAAATCTCGGACTTTCATCTCGATGCTGAGTCCACTGCGCATACTCATCCGATTAGCCTAGTCACACATTGTAGGGTCTTTGGATCGGAGGATGTCAAACCAATAGTCAAACTCGACCTCAGTCTTCGCATAAGCAACATTCACTAGAAACCTCTGTGCATCCTTGCCCTCAAAACTCAGGGCAAAATTTACCGCCACGTGTTGTATACAAAATGCTTGGTATGCATTAGGTGGAAGCCAACTCTCATTAGAGGCCTCCAATGCAACCTTGATCCCATTGTGTCTATCCGATATGACTAGAATACTTGACTGAGGCGTTACGTGTTGCCGAAGGTGAGATAGGAAGAATGACCATGAATTTGTATTCTCATCCTCCACAAGTGCGAATGCAACAAGAATGATATTGGAATTACTATCCTGAGCAATCGCAACGAGCAGTGTACCCCCCGTATTTGCCGTACAAGTGGGTGTTGTCGACACTAACCAATGGCTTACAATGCTGGAAGGCCTCGATACACAGTAGGAATGTCCAAAAAAGCCAATGAAAATAAGCTTACGACTCATCGACTTGCCCACCAACTCGAACATGACTTGTCCTCAACACTGCAACACTACCTGACATCATCATCTGCACACCTAGGACCCATCGCGGCAACTAATTATATGACTCTTTCCAATATCCATAAATCTGAACCATGACCTTCTGCTTAGCCAACCAATTCCTCTTGTAAGTCGGTCTAAAATCGAAATATGCCTCTGTCGTATTCTGCAGTACTTTGATCGACACAGCAGCATCAGCTTTGATTATAGGCAGTATAAAGGCTGAGATCACATGATAATCAAGCATCATGTGATCACTAGATATCGACATGTCCAAACAAGTATAAGGTCCATTTGTATTATTTCACCTCCCAAATACCTCTGTGCTGGCGGAGACTGGTCCGAATCAACCATGTGCACCCGTTGCCAAACTCCTTACACTTTCTATAGTACTTGCGATGATCGGATTCTAACACTTTGTACTCAACCCCACGACGGATGCTATAAGTCTTCACGCTTAAGACGATCTCCTCTTTATCTCTGGCCCCAAATCCAAGAGGTACGCCAAGTATTTTCTGCTGTGTCATGGCATCCAAATTCAAAGTTGAAAAGTGCGCGGGAGGGAGGGGGGAGGGGAGGGGTACTGTTGAGTTCCTGAACTAGCTGCTCCACCACCCCCAGCTGAATTACTCCTCGTTATGTCATCGTCACTATCGTCATCCTGTAGTACATCCTCCACACCATCTGGGGCTCCACTCTCTCCAAAAACCGGGACCATAATAGGAATACCGGCCATCGCAATTGCAAGCTCACCAAAGGATTGAGTATCACCTATTTCTCCATCACGATTGCTGTTTAGATCAGCTGCGAAAGATGGAGATGTAACCAAAACTGTATTAGGTGTAATCACGAGCACAGATGATGAGGCACCAAGAAGCATTGAACTAGAGCAGGCTGGCAATGCTGAAGGTTGAGGATTTCTGTTTGAACCTCCTAAACTACAGACCACATCTACAAGCTTGGCCAATAGCTTAGGGGTCCTCACCTCGAAAAACTGACGACGACAATTGAACATAACTTGCAAAACTTCACCACTGCCTATAACGAATGAATCATACTTCACATCATCCCGTAACACAGAAATCGGAATTTTATAGAATAACTTCTCCACCTGTTTCACGCCTTGCATCCCCAGTTTTTGGATTATAGTATTTTGAAACTCGGTAAAACTCGTTGAAGGTTTAAGGAAAACACTAAGCGGATCTTTATCAGTGAATTTAATTACAGATCGCGTTGTTTTCTTAATCGACTTTCTATAGTGCACCAGAACTAAAAAACTATCATCACTAGCCATTGTGAGTCCCACTATGATGAGGAATTCACGTTCAAATCCTATTTATATACGTTGGTATCATACTAAATCAAATTCTTTAAATTGAATTTATATATAAAACTCGTTGAAGGTTTAAGGAAAACACTAAGCGGATCTTTATCAGTGAATTTAATTCCAGATCGCGTTGTTTTTTTAATCGACTTTCTATAGTGCACCAGAACTAAAAAACTATCATCACTAGCTATTGTGAGTCCCACTATAACGAGGAATTCACGTTCAAATCCTATTTATATATGTTGGTATCATACTAAATCAAATTCTTTAAATTCAATTTAGATATATATAGCTCAATGCATACTAATTCAAGCATAATGGGTTCGATTTACCCATCGCCACCATTGAGCATAAATCGAATTTGTTACATTCGATTTACTAAAGGAATGTAAATTGAATTGACTTAATTCGATTTATTTCTGCACCATATAATTCGAACATACTAACTCGATTCGATTTAGTGCTACGAGACTAATTCAAATTCGATGAATTCGATTTATACTTAAATTCGGTTTTCCATGTAATTCAAATTCTTTTAATTCGATTTATATAAAAATATGATTAAAAACATCTACGTAACATTATTTATTTTGGAAGATTCATATAATACTGGCATTGCTTAGTACATATTTTATCCTTTTTTTATTTCCGAAAAGTATAAGTAACTAACAATATTTTTAAACAATGTGAATTAATAGGATTAAAAGAATAAATTAATTTTAAATTTAATTAATAACATTAAATTAGGGTGTGGTATATTTTTATTTGATTGATGGTTATTTATATTATTTAAGATGATCATTGTTTACCTAACACTCTCCTTTTATTTATTCACCTAAAAATTTGTAATTTTTAACTAACAAGAAAACTACCCAAAATGTGAAAATCTTTTTCATTTTCTCAAATTTTCCCGCCAAAAAGCAAAATGAGAATCGCCGAGATCTCATCGCCGGAGCTCAGGCCAAGTTCCCCTGACACAACCGACACTTACCACCGACTCATCCCCAAAATTGAGTCCACCATCAAGCAGCTCGAAGCCCAATCTGCCTCCGGAAAATCATCACTGGGAACAACCTCCGCCGCCGCAACCGAGCTCCGGCAACTCGTGACTCAGCTGACTCAATTCGCTCCGTTTCCCAACTCCCTCGTGCTCCAGATCTGGAAGCTCAGCTACCGCCTCTGGAACGCTTGCGTCGACATCTCCAACACCGCCGCCGCCACCATCCGCTCATCCGCCTCAGAAAACCATGCCGAACTCCGGCACATAGCAGCTGACTTCCTTTCCATCGCCGGCGACGTATCCGGCGTCCCTTCTCCGGCGATAAAGACGGCCTCGTTCTACCATAAAACCGGCCTGATCTGGCACAACCTCCGAAGGTTCGACCTCGCCTCCAAATGCTTCGAGAGAGCTACGAATCTTCTCTCGAAGCTCGACGTCTCTTCGATCTCCGACGCCGGAGAGCGAAAACTGCTCCTAGATCTTAACCTCGCTCGTTCCCGAACCGCGTGGGAGATTCGGGACCTGAATCTCGCGATTGCGCTTCTGAATCGAAGCAAAAGCTTGCTCTTCGGTTCCTGCACTCACTACATCGAGCTCGCGAAGCAGTGCATGGAGTTTGGGAAGCAATCGCTCTCGAGAAGCAACGAAGAAGAGAAAGAAAGCGGTTATAACGGTTTGGGCGAAGCGTTGAAGCTGATGAACGAGGCGTTGGAGGTTTTGGAGAAGGGATTGTGTGCGGCGAGAACACGGGAAGAGAAATTGGAACTGAGAGGGTTGAGGTATAAGGCTTTGAGGTTCATTGCGGCGATTCATTTGCAAAAAGAAGAGTTTGAGAGTGTGATTAAGTGTGTAAAGGTTCTGAGAGATTCCAATGATGGCGGTGATGATCACCCTAGCATTTCGGTTTTGGCTATGAAGGCTTGGTTAGGGTTGGGGAGGCACGGAGAAGCGGAGAGGGAGCTGAGGGGGATGGTGATTGATAAGGGGATTCCGGAAGGGGTTTGGGTTTCAGCCGTGGAGGCCTATTTTGCTGCGGCGGGAACTGCAGGGGCAGAGACGGCGAAAGGGGTGTTCTTGGGGCTGTTAGGTAGGTGCCATGTTAGTGCCAGCGCAGCGGTGCGGGTGGCACATAGGGTGGCTGGAAATGGTGGTGGTGAAGGGGGTAGGGTGAGGGCTAAGGTGGTTGCTGAACTGGTGTCTGATGAAAGGGTGGTGGCACTCTTTGCTGGGAAGGAAGCTGATAAGGATAAAGTGGCAATGCATGCGATTCTATGGAATTGGTATAATAATAATTCATTGATCGATTTGCTAATTGTTTCTTCTTGTTGCAAAGCTGCAAACAATTTGAGTATGACACATTAATGTTTTATTGAATTCAGGCATACTTTTTTGTGTAGAGTTTAGGGCTTAAGACATTTTTACATGAGATGCAAATATAACGACGATTCATACTCCATAAAACTGTGAACATTTTGTTTTTCCCCTCAAGGTACAGTCAACTGTTTCGGATTCTATGAACTTTATCATGAGTGATATTATATATGAACTATTAGATTTGTTCTATAAGAAAGTTTCCTTTATTTAAGATTAATGGATGATAAACTAGATGGTTATTTGATAAATTGAACTAGAAGGACTCGTCATCATTCCAGAAGTAATAAATGAAACTCATTATGGGTCTGGCATAGAATTTCTAGCTGACATGATTTGTCGGAGCAGTGTGATAAGGTGGGGTGTGTCTTAAACTGGTGAACTTCAAACTCAAAAGTAGTTGGAATTGTTAGTCGTCAGCAGTTTTATCATTTCAAATTTTTATGTGATCGACAGTGCTGCTGATAATTTTCAATCAAAAGATTATGAGACAAGTGCAGAACTCTTTGAAAAATCAATGCTGTATATTCCGTATGATACAGAGAACAGAATACTTCGAGCCAAAGGCTTTAGAGTTTTGTGTCTCTGCTACCTTGGTCTCATGCGGCTTGATCGTGCTCAAGAATACATAAATGAGGCTGAAAAGGTATTTTACATGAGTCACGGACTAACGACAATGAGAATGTTGAATTTATTAATCTGATTTTTACCTACCTATGAAACCCTGATATATTATTCATAATTTTCAATTTCTGCAGCTTGTATGTTGAATTTATCTAACCATACAAATATTTAATGATTTAATAATGGGAAGTTTATATTGAAAAACTAAAAGCTTAAGTGTCCAATGCATTAAATATAATCAAAATTTAAAAGCTTTCCCTGTCTAGAAAGTAGAATCATTTAACTTGTGACCTTAGCAAGGCACCATATTGATATAGGAGGTCTATAGTAGCAGAAAATTCATAAAGTTTACTGATAGGTCGATTTTCCATGTTATTCTTTAGGTTGATCACACGACTTTAAGACCAACCCATTTTCTTTTCATTAGGATAACACTCTTGATTGATATGAAATGATAGCTTACAGTAGCGTTCATTTGTTCAAGTCAGTTCAAAATTTATCTCCAGAAGAATGACCACCAAGGTGCTATTGCTCAAATCGAAGCGATGACTGCATGCCTTGACTTTCAACCAGATTTTCTGTCACTTTCATCCCATGAAGCTGTTGCTTGCCATGCTCTTCCTGTTGCTGTTGCTTCTTTATCAAGTATGCTAAATTTATACAATTCAGGGAAGTCCATGCCAACAACAGAAGTAACAGTCCTTCGCACCTTGGTAACAGTCCTCTCTCAAGAACCAGGCAATGAGCAACAAGTCCTCAAATTCTTAAAACACGCTCATACCCGGGCATCTGATCTTGGTCCTGATTGTTTCTTTGGAAAAGAGGAGGTTGGAAGACGGGAACGGAATTGGTTTGCTGTGACTTCCTGGAACCTTGGTTCAAAAACAGGGAAGGATAAGAACTATGACTTATCTGCTGAGTTCTTAAGATTGGCATCAGATTTTTATGCCCTACTTGAAGGGTCCACTGAGAACAATATCATGGTTTGTAAGTCACTGGTACTTTCTGTATCATCAATGGTAGCTTTAGAATTTCAAAGGGAGGCTGCTATGTCAGAAAATGAAGTCAAGCGAGTTGTACAATTGCTAGAAAGAGCCGGGCAGGTATGAAATTTGAGGGGTTTTTATTTTTTATTTTTTATTTTTCATTAAGTGTACTATGTTAATAAGTAGACATTGGAGAGTATTTAGTTTTTGGTTTTGTTTTAATTTGGAATCCTGTTGAATATTGTCTTGTTTCTCTGTTGTGTATGCAGATGCTGAAGTCAATTACAGCTGGGAACTCACTCAGCGATGATCAAGATACCATTGATCCTGAACTTTTTTTCATATACACTTTCTGTGCTTATGACATACAAGGCAGGCTGAATGATTTAGGTTCACAACTCCTCAGTGTGAGAAGTTTCGCCAAGTCAAAGGCCTGCAAACCCCACCACCTCCTTCAGATAGGCCTCTATGCCTCCCAGGGTGTGCGGTCGAATCATGAAGTAGCCACCTTTGCTCTAAATGAGTGCCTCTCATCTTTCCTTTCATCACCAACTCCAGATTATCAAAACGTTGCCCTTGTTGTTCGCAAGCTTATAGCCATTGCCAGCATTCACAAGGGCGATACAGACGATGATCTTGTGTATGGCATGTACAAGCAAGCATACCGGATAATGGTTGGTTTGAAGGAAGATGAGTATCCAGTTGAAGAAGGAAAATGGCTAGCTATGACTGCATGGAACCGAGCAGCAGTGCCAGTGCGGTTGGGTCAGATTGAATTGGGCAAGAAATGGATGACTGTTGGCTTAGACATTGCAAAGCATGTTTCGGGGATGGATGCTTACAAAGCATGCATGGAAGATCTCCTTGGAACAATGGAAAAGAAACCTTGATATGGAATGAATCTAAAATCCAGTTTCTGACAATTGAAAAAACTCTATATACATCTTGCACAGGAAGGAAGTCATATAGGACTAATAGAATAGGAGTGTATAAATTAAAAACTAGCTGGTGTTTATGCTTTGTGTGTTCCGTAAGATTTATAAATAGAATTTAACTAGAATTCTATTTTGGGGGGTTTTCTTTCACCAAACAGTAAAATTGGCTGATTTTTCTCCTAACAATTAAGAATTAACAACTATTTTCATTACTTAAAAGAAAAGTAATACTTTTATACTCTTACACAGATAATAAACATCAAAATCGTAATAATTATGTTTTGTCTAGATTTTTTTTTGTATTTTTTATTTTAAATTAAATTATAAAATCCCATCTGGAATTCCGGATATAGAAAGGAGTTTTGAATAGAATAAAATAATGTGTTCAAGTACAGGACATATATTTTATGTACATAACATAGATAAGATACACATAAAGTAAGCCCTATCTCTATCCTTGTGTATGTAATTTCTCTCCCTTGTCATGGATTCACCATCTCTATTCCTCTCCTCTTATCCACTCTTCAACAAAAACCACCCTAAAACCCAGAAATTCCCCACCTTCAAAGCCTCCTCTTTACTCTCAAACCATCACACACCACACTCTTCACCCCAATCCTCTACATCTTCTCCTCAACCCTGCAAGAATATATCATTTTCCACACTCCAAACCCATTCTCCTAGCTCACTTCAAAACCTTCTCTTTCCCCAAAATCTCTTATCAAAATCTTGCTTTTCATTAACTGTGATTGACCTCTTTGCTTCTCTTCCATCCCTTGCTGATGAAGCTGCAGCATCATCCCCTTTAGTTGAGTCAGATGCAGGCAAAATCAACTTGGAAGAAATTCTGGTCTCCATTGATAATTTCTTCAACAGATACCCATTTTTTGTTGCTGGGGTTACCTTCATTTGGCTTGTTGTTATACCAATTGCACAAGAGTATTTCAGGAAGTACAAGTTTGTGTCGGCCATTGATGCTTTCAGGAAACTCAGGGATGACCCTGATTCGCAGCTCCTGGATATCAGGGACAGAAAGAATGTGAAGTTTTTGGGGTCCCCCAACTTGAAACTGTTGAATAAGGAAGCGGTGAAGGTTGAGTTCACAGAGGGAAACGAAGATGGGTTTGTGAAGAAGGTATTGGGGAGATTCAAGGAACCTCCAAACACTGTTCTCTGTGTTTTGGACAGGTAACAGGGTTCATAGAAAAGTAATTCAAATTGAATTCTGTATCACGTACAATCTGTGTGATCAAGATATTAAGATTTTTTTTTTTTCATTTGGCATTTACAGGAATGGATGACACTAGTGAGTAGATATAAGATATGCTTAATTTGTTTAGCTACCGAAGATGTTTAAATAATAAATTAACGTTTTGTTTTCATTTTTCTTTTCTTCGTCATTTAGGGATATAATAAATTTTGGTGCAGATTTTCATTTTATATTTTGTATAAGATACACCCCCTCTGTGGCTTCTATTGTGGGTTTTGGCGAATTTGGATATAATTTGGAGAATAAAACTCCAGTTATCTAATCATTGTTCTCTCAAGTCTCAGAATGATTTTATTTTAATGTCACACAACCTTTTTGTTGATTTTGCATGATAAAATCCAATTTTCTAAACATAATTTATGACTGAACATTATAACATCAATGTAGCTGTGTGGAGTTTGCAGTTAATAATAGCTTGTATCCTTTAACTTGATTTCTCAAATTTCTCTGTTTCATCTTTCAATATATTATTGTGAATGAATGCATAGTTGATTGATTCAAACTCTGGTTATCTTGCTTGGAAAGTGCTGCAAAATTCAAGTGCAGCAATAAGCTGATGATCTGTTTTAATCATAGAGTTGGTTTGCCATTTCTGTTATATTGTCTTCTCCTTCACATTTTACATTTCAAATCAAGGATTGGAAAAGAATAAAAATAAATAAAAATCTGTTTATCGAAAGATTCTTAACTAAGATTATATAAGTCACTTTGTTGACTAAAGAATTTTCATTTCTTTTACCCTACATTATATAATACATGTTAGCAAACTTTTCTCATTTCTCTCTTTTTTGAGTGGAAGGTAGTTTTGACGGTAATTCATTGAAAGCTGCTGAGTTGCTATTCAAGAATGGCTTCAAAGAGGTCTATGCGATCAGAGGTGGAGTTAGAGGACAGCAAGGGTGGATGGTATGACCTTTCTCTTCTCTTTTGCATGTTGTTTTATTTAGCCAAATGCACAGTACATCCTGCAAAAACTATTCAAATTTGATGTAACTTGACATTCTTACATATTACAATACATAGAACAATCTAAATATGACATTCCAAAATCAAATTTTAGTAAATTCCATACTGTGCTTCAACTTGAATGAACTGAGAAATGATTGTATTTGGTTTTGGAAAATCTGGATTTACTTTATCTTTGTGCTTACAGGCTATACAGGATAGCCTTTTGCCGCCATCAGTGCACATTAAACGAAGGAAGAAGAAAAAAGCTTCACAAGAAGTCGGTGCAAATGGAAATGGAGCCATTCAGCAAAATGATAGTAATTATGAGAGCGCGTCAACCCCTGATATTCCTGCAGATGGAAATCAAGAAAAAGAGAATGGTCATGTGAAAAGGTCTGAAGAGTCTGTTCCAGAAAGGAAAATCAGTTCAGTAGTTTCTTCCTCTCCCTATCCCAATGTATGCTCTCTCTCTCTCTGCCTCATGTGCTAAAATGAATGTTGATTGCTGAATTCTGCAATTTTTGTAACATATTTTAATTGTTTAGCAGATTTGTAAATTCGCAATACCATTGTAGGCCTTAATGTTATCTTGGTTTTGAAGATTGACATTGAATTGGTTTAGTGAAGTATAACTAATCCTAGGGATTTGTATTAACATTTTTCAAGATTGGATTTGTAAATAACCCTAGGCACAGCTCAATTCTTACCTAAGTGATGTTAATAACGCTGTTGTAGTAGATGACATACAATGACTACCTGTAGAGATTGGAAAGAGAATCAGGAAGATTGATGTGGAAGGATCATAAGATGGATTTTAGGGTGAAGCCCATGGGTTCATCGGACCTATGGGGTGTTTTAATCCTTCCGACAATGGTTCTTTTAAGCCCAGGTTACTTAGTTAAGGGGAATGAGCAACTAATACTCCAACCAACCCTTCATTGGTAGAAACCTATATTATTTCAGTTAAAGGATGAATACATTTCTTGGATTTTACTGAACCTAGAATCTTTCAAGGCTGAAATAACCATAAGCAGCACTTCATATATGCTAATGCAGGACTAAGAATTACCTCTGTTAGTTTTAGTTTTCTTTCTATATGAATCTTCTAGTTGCTTCCCTTTGAATAACCTTGTTGCATGACTGCATTTTCGGTTGAAGGAATGAACAATTGACAATTCCAATCAATGTTTGTTAGTTGATTCAAATGGCAGAAAGAACACCATGCAGTTGTAGGAAAGTAGGCCAGACTTAGCCATGAGTCTTCCTGGATGTCCAGAGTGGCACTTGCACCTTCTTGTACAGCAGGACAGGCAGCCAAGTCTGGCCGGCTATAAATCCTAAACCCTAAACTTAGAAACATTAACATTAGCTCCTATGAACACACTTGAGCACAGCTGGATGGCTCGAAATTGCATTATATGTATGATAGGATATTAATTATAGAAATGAAGACCTTCTTGCTCATTAGCATGTTATTCATTTATTTTCTGTAGTTCACAACAACCTGAAAGCTTGAATAATTTAGTATTTACTTGCTGAGTGGTCACTGATTGTGTATTATATCTCTAATCATGATTAATCATATTGGTATATCAATCATGTTAAATAACTATTAGTATGTCAATGTTGTTATTTTATAAATTTAAGAATGAACTACATCTAACAATTTGTGTTCTCTCGTGTATATTATCATTTTAAAGACGATCATATTCTTCTATATAACTTTGATTAAATATGATTAAAGTGTTAAATACAATGATTTTAAAAACATGGGAATATGTTCAATCCTATTATTCTTATAAGGTGGGAGCCACCCTGATCATTCGTATCTTTCTTCTTTGCAGTACCCAGATTTGAAGCCACCATCATCACCAACTCCTTCAAAGCCACAATAGTGATGTTAGTTAATATTATCATACTCAACATGCATGCGTCTCTTGGATGGAAATGATTATGCAAGGAATAGTACAAAATGGTGGCTGTCAAACTATTCAATTTCTAATTTTATAACGGTGATCTATTATTCCTTACATGGCTGTCAAACTAGTACAAAATGGTGGATGTTTAGCCAGAGATTAAGTGGCGAGATGATCAAAGTACTTTGATTGAATTGAATATGACTTGGGAGATTAGTAAAATGATTTCCTCAACTTAGGGCAAATCTTACTTTGTTCCTAACGTTATAAATGTCTTATTTTAATGTCAAAAAGTTTTTTTAACGGATTCAATGTTGTGTTAAATTTGACTCGAATAATTAATGAAAAAGCTTTTATAGTAGTGATTATTGGTAGATCAATTTTATTTATGTACTAAAATTGAAGGGTAAAATACCTAAATAAATTAAGGAGCCACTAATATTACTCAATAGTCTCAATAAAAAACTGTTACATAAATATCTCAATGCATGCATATATTTATGTAAATCGAATTGATTTAATTTGAATTACACATTTTGGTACTAAATCGAATCAATTTGATTCGAATTAGTAGGATTATTGATAAATCGAAGTTATTTGATTCGAATTATCAAAGATTGATATTCGAAATATAACCAATGAGTAGTGAATCAAATCTACTATTGAACAACCCATATATAGTAAATCGAATCAACTTAATTCGATTTAATACTGATACAGATTATTGACATTTACTACTTTTAAGTTAATTTATTAACTTTAAAACATAAATGTCAATAAAAAAATACTCCCATTTGGATTCAAATAAAATATTAAAAAAATCAAAACAAATAAGAATAGAAATCCAATTTTTGTGTTTTAGTTCAAATTCCAGAAAATCTATATTTTTATAAACTTATAAATTTAAAACGGAACAATAAACGATTTCTAAAAATTCAGTAAAAATCATTTTTTGACTCATTAGCATCTAAAGAATTATTACCGGGACTTTTGATGTTGAAAAAGTTAATATAAAGTATAGCCCTCTAAAGTAAAATAGGGGTTAAAACTTGAATTTTTTTAGAATAAAAAATAACATATAGTTATACAGTATAAAAAGACTAACTATATTTATACAATATGTAATTTGAAACTTTCAATTAACTTTGAGAAACTTTAAATTTAAATTTCAAAATTACATTTTATATAAATATAGTTAAATTTTGAGAAATAATATATTTAAAGTTTTAAATTACATATTATAAATGTAGTTAGTCTTTTTATATTGTATAACTATTTGTTATTTTTAATTCTAAAAAAAAATTTAAATTTTAACTTTTAACCCCTATGCCACCTTAGAGAGCTATATTTTGTATTAACTTTTTCAACATCAAAAGTCCCGATAATGATTCTTTAGATGCTAATGAGTCAAATAATGATTTTTAATTTTTTAGTGAATTTTTAGAAATCATTTATTGTTCCGTTTTAAATTTATAAGTTTATAAAAATATAGATTTTCTGGAATTTGAACTAAAACACAAAAATTAGATTTCTATTTATTTTCGTTTTAATTTTTTTTATATTTTATTTGAATCAAAATGGGAGTATTTCCTTATTGATATATTAATTTTAAAGTAGTAAATGTCAATAATTTGTATCAGTGCTAAATCGAATTAAAGCTAATTAGATTTATTATATATGGACAATAGTAAATCGAAGCAACTAGATTCGATTTATAGTTGATTCGATTTACTACTCATGAGCTATATTTCGAATATCAATCATTGATAATTCAAATTAAATAAGTTTAATTTACCAATAACCCTACTAATTCAAATCAAATTGATTCGATTTAGTACCAGAATGTGTAATTCGAATTAAATCAATTCGATTTACATAGATATATGTATTGGGACATCTATGTAACGTTTTTATTTTGGGACTATTAAGTAATATTGGTGGTTCATTGGTTTATTTAAGTGTTTTACCCGAAATTAAATGTTATATTAGCTTTTAAATATGCTAATTGTTCGTGTTGATTTTAACTGTAGAATAACATTAAAGTCCAATTTCGGTAAATAGTTTAATTAAGTTTTTTTTGAAAAAGAGTTTAAATAATAAATATTTATATTAAAAATAGTTTATAAATAAGTAAAAAACAAAAGTTACTTATGAACTTCTCCAAATTGATCTTGAATCTATTTAAATTTTTTTACAACATTTGAAATGTTAGAAATTATAGTAAGATTTGACTTACATGTTAGAGACGAAAATAATTAGGTAACTAATGATTATAATTTTGGAAAATTATCACGTATGTCAATGGAAAAAAGTGGAATACGATATTCATGGTATCAAAAGTTAGCCAAGTTGTTATTTGTCATGTAATGAGGGTCGAAATGACAAAAATAACCTTAGTTGTAGAGGTAAAATGTCATAAATAGATAGCTTTAAAATAAGGACTTGGCTCAACAATCAAGGACGACTATATATTTGTTTAATTTCTTTTGAAGCCATCTACTATTTAAATGTGATTTACTTCTCTTTTTTTTCTTTTAAACTGTTGTTTACTTAGCCACTATACTTATTTAGATTTTAATAAATAAAACGTTGAAAGTGGATTGACATGACTTAGAACATATTTAACAATTAAAAATATTTGAGAGTAATAGTTTAAAAATAAAGAGTCATATTTTTATTTTTTAATTATTACTGAAATAAATAAATAATTTTAGATACAATAAATATATAATTATAGATATTACATATATAAAATTATAAATATTAAGTTAAATAATATAACTTTACGTTATTGTCTTAATATTACCCTTAATAATAAGTAGAATTTATCTTAACGAATTAGAAGTTATGTCTTGAAATATAATTTATTATTTATAGAAAATATTCATTGAAAATAAATAGAATGTTAAACCAAAAATCATGATTATAGAAAAAGAGAAAAAAATGACATCAATACAAAAATAACATACAAATTTTAACCGCAGATTGATATATTATTTTAAAAAAAAAATAAACTTAAAAATACGTAATTGTTCACTTCAAAGTTTTTATTTGGTTATAATATTATTTTTGTATAAAGTATGTACAGTTTTTTTAATTATTGACTTTTTACATGATATCTTGTACACAAATAAAATTAAAAAGATTGAAAAAAAATTATGAACCGACAAAAATTACCTAAACATTGTGTGTAAAATATCTTTTAACATTTTGTTATTTATATTTGAGTGGTAATATAGGACAATGATTTAAAGGTGAAAATAAAAAACTAATTAAAATGCTTTATATTTTAGTTCTTTATACAAATTTTAGTACTTATTAAGAACAAAAATTAATTTTTAGATAAAATATGGAAAATAAACTTAAAATAATGCATTAATATTGACCATTGGTGTATAATTTTTGTCATTAGTGATAACAACTTTTCACAATTTGTAAAATGCATGAAAAACTAATAAGAAGTTTTTTGCCATCTACTACTATTATTTGTTACGGAAAATTTAATAATACCTCAATTTTAATTTTAAATCAGATATAATTTAAATTTTAAAATATATCTGTCAAAAGAATAAAATTTGATAGTCTAAATTAAAATTATTGAATTAGACTTAAAAAAAATTTCATATTCATTTTAAATATAACTTTTCAATATGAATTGAGCATATGTTTGGTTTCAAAAAAAATTTCTTCCAATCAATTGTCTATTTTTTCAAATTTTATTTATACAATTTTTAAAATTACCTCAATCAAATGTAGTTTGGTATAAATATGCCAATTTAATAATTCATTAACTAAGGGACAACTATGATATTTTGAGAGTTATCTGAAACATTGATTTGGGTCTAGACGTGAGGTCTAATGTCTTTGTGAGGCAGCCTCCGACTTGTTCTTATGGCGAAACACCGCTGTCCCTATTTCTCGTGAAGAGGTGGGAATGATACCTACAAAAAATTCTAATATTTATGAGTTAGCAATGACTTTTTGCAAGTTTTTAATAGGTTAGAACGTAAATATACCTGAGAGTATCAGTATATTTATAGTAGAGCCAATAACCACATTTTTTTAAGTAGTTCTACCTTTTTAGGTGGATGACTATTTTCTTCATTTTTGAGAGATATGTTAGAATCTATCTTTTAATGGAGATAGATATAGTAGGAGAGATTCAGAGAGGCTACTACTTATTTGAATAAGTAAGACTGGTTCCTTATGCCGTGTCCGACCTCCTTAAAGAGGAGGTCGGGTATGTGGTAGGAAATCACCCTTTTCGAGTGAATCTTTATTTTTATTATTGGCATGACTTTATGTTTTGGGTCAAGTATAAACACATGGTATCTTAGAGTTACAAGGGATATTTTCATTTTGATCATTGATGATATTCTGCCTAATAATTCTATTATTTTTGTTTCTGTGTGAGTAGCCGGCTCCAAGGTCTAGTTCGTCCTGCTCAGTGCTTGAATTTGCTTTTTCTTGGACGGGATGAAATGTACTTCGGTTTTTCTAAAAACAGTGCCAGTGGACATTTATAAAAGTACTCCAATGCTCAAGTTAAAAAAGGTATAATATGATGGAGATGATATTCAAAGTAAATAGCATACGGTCAAAATCATACATATATAATGTACAATAAATTAATAAATGCAAATTTTATATTCATCAATATCCATTCAATTTAACGATAGACTCACCTAATTTTTCTTTTCCTAAAAAAATTTAATTTAACTGTATTTTGTATTATTCAATTCTTATATTTTATTTTCTGAAATATAGCTTATTTTTTAATTTTTAATAAAAAATCATCCTATTACATGTTTATTTGACAATGATCTTTTTTTCAATTAACATGACTTTTTATTAAAAAATATTAAAAAATTATCAAAATTTATTATTTTTGTTAATTTCGAAACAAAAATTTGAAGATTATGATGAGATAAGAGAAAAAAATACTTACAATAACACTGAAGCCAAAAACAGCACAAAGAGAAGTAGCAATAGCTGTGTTGGAGAGAGCAAGTTTTTCCATATGACCAACCATCATGATGGAAATTATTTGGAGAAAATAATTTGACAAATTAACGGTTATCATAGGAAATGTTAAATAACTAACACTTTTAATCTCTTTTGTCACCATATTCCATCTTATAGTTTCTGAAAAACCACTACCTTCTGGCAATAAAAGACCTGCTTCCATGTCTTAAAGAAGGTTCTTGAAATAAAAAAAACAGACTTTGGCTTTTTTGTATAGCTGTTTTGGTTGGAAAGATTTTGAATACAACCCCGCTATGTTACCAACAACATTTCTGCCAACATTTGCCAATTCTTATTTATAAATGTGTTTAATGAAAGTGTTTTTGTGGATGTGTCTAATAAAAATATCTTTTTTATAGTTATGTCTAATAGAAGTGTCTTTATAGATATATTTTTTGGATGTGTCTCTTTATATATGTATTTAAAATATAATAATTAATCATTATTGACAATAAATTAACAGATAATATGTTGGTACCTTATACTTTTGCTTTTGAATATACACACTTAGGGACTAAATTATTTATAGCATGTAGCAAGGTGTTAGTATTTCACTTGATCATTGTTTCATTTACATAACACTAATTTTTGTCACATGCTATTGGTAAATAACTTAATTATTGTTTATTTGAAAATAATAGATCACAGGTGTCCATGAAAATGAAAAAAATTGAAAAGCATAACAACTTTTCTGCGATTGGTAGTTGCTATGAGACAGATAAAAAGAATTCAAATCGGCTAACTCATTAATTATAAAAAAAAAAACTCTTATTACACTTAGTTTAAAGTATTTTATTTTTTATAAAGTCTATCGACTTTACTCTATCTTTTATTAATATTTAAATTCCTACTAAAATAACTAATTTTTACAAAATAAAACATACATAATTTTGATTACAAACAAATTAAGAACTTACCATTATTTTCTATCAATTTTTAAATAAATTTTTAAGCTCATTACAAATTAAACATATTTGTTAGTTAAAAAATACTGTGTGTATACAAAAAATTAATTAATTAAGTATTAAGATAATTATTATGTATTAAAGTAATACATAGGAACAGAGTTATGTTATATTTTGACAAAAAAAACTAAAAAATAATTTTATAAAAAAATTAAATAAAAATTTATACATAATTTGTTAAAAAAAAATTAAGAGGGAGGCAGGGAGCATTGCCCCTCTTCCTTTACACGAGAATTTTTCTTTGTTTATACATATTAATTTACATATTTTTAAATAAATAATTAACTATTAAAATAATTAAACTTAACATAATAAAATAATCAAATAATAAATAAATAATTAACTATTTTATAGTATTATAATAAAAAATTTTATGAAAATTGAATAATATTTATATATACAATAACTAATTTTTTTATATACATTACATAATTATTGTTGTGAGAGTCGTTCAAAAGAAAAAGAAGAAAAATAACGTTAGTGCAGCTCAGCCAAGACCTATCACATATGACGGCTAGAAAAAATGGCTTTTAAAATTTGTTTACGAGGACAAGCGGATAACTTCAATCATATAAAACTTGTTAAAGGAAAAAACGGTTGTATGTCTACATACACCACTCAAGTTTCATGTTCATCTGTATTTTATTTGCCAAATCTGGACCTTGTATTTTTTTTATTATTATATCTAAATGGTTAACATTGTTGGAATATCATATTTCAAAAAAGATATCGGCATACGTGAACATCTTCCTATAATTTTTTCCTTAAAATAAACGTTTTCTCTTCGTAGGTTCATTGAATAATGTATCTAGACAATTCTATTTTTTTAGATACATTAATTTTTTAATAAATCAAAAAGTGAAAACCTCATTTATTTTGAAACGAAAGGAGTAGTTTTTTGCTGGTTTATAAGTACTTCCATGGGTGCAACAACTAATTTACAATTTTTAAAGCTTTTCTATATCTAAACAAAAAATTTAACCTTCTACGTTCGGTTAGGTGAAAATCATAATAATTAGTTTTTTTTTTTACTAAAAATAGAAAATTCAAACCCGCAACTTTTTAATTGAGTATAAAAAGACTATACTATTGAAGCTATTATTTATTGGCTAATAATTAGTTTTTCTGTTAGTTTTTATTTTTTGGTTTAATTAAAAAAACTCATGTATCTAGATAATGGGTAAAAGTTGTGTATAAGACCAAGCTGTAATTGGCGAAACTAACTGTCTTACTGTGTGCATTGATAGATAGTGTATCAATTTGATAAATTTAGTACGAAAAATTATGTTGCCCCTCTTGATATCTATAAATGGAGTAAATGTCTAAAATGATTCCTAAATTTTAAATCGTTATTCAATTTAGTTCTTAATTTTTAAAAATGATCAATTAAATTTTTAAAATTCAAAAAAATGCATTTCTATTAATCTCTCGTAAAAATGTTGTCTAAACGTGATGATGTGGAGCGTGAACTGCCGTATGGAAATTCCAAACGACGTCACTGAAGGAGAGAGATGCCCTAAGTGTGTGAAACGACGTCGTTCAACATCTTCTTCCCTTTTGAATAAACAATTCTCACTGGTCTCCCCACCTCCCATTTTCGACGTTTCCCACCAAAACCTCAAAAAAACATTCTCTTCTTCTTTGTCCGTTCGTTTCTCCGTACTTTTCACTCACATTTTTTCGCCGACGATTATTCTTGAAATCTATTCTCTCCGATCAGTAAAAGGCTTATCGATGAAGCATCTCCTTCGCACACTACCAACGATGAGAGATAATGGTTCATGTTGATCCTTCTCTTCTATTTTTTGTTTTCCATTGAGAGTTCTTGATACTTGTGTGTGAATGAGTCGTTGTATATGTAAATAAGTGATTTAGAATGCCGTGGTTGTTAGTGGCACAAATGTTAGGGTTTAGGGTTTCTGATATGAACCTTGTAAACACTATGATCATAATTTGGTTTAAGTTATATTCATTAGGAAGTAAATATATGTATTCTTATTACAAATATAGTGTTGATTTCTTGTTCTATGCAACATGGTTGTTTTGCTACAAAATGACTAATGCTCTTTGGTTTTGCATTGTGCTATAAACTTCATATGCCTGATCGATTGAAATTTATTTTTCACCATGGTAGAAAGTTTGAGACAGATTCTTATGGAAGTGTTATCTACACGTCTGACTTGTATGATGAATCGGTTGGAGTCGATAAAGACTATCTTGACGTGTTTGCGATAACAAGTTATTATAGGAAATTGGGGTATGACAAGACTGAAGCATGTTGGTTTTTGGACCCTAAAGATGGGTTGAAATTTGGTCTTAGGAGATTACAAGTGGATCAGGACCTTGTTAATATGATCAGGCACTGTCATGAGAATAACAACGTCATCCACATCTATTTTGAGCATGGACCTTTGGTTCCTGATATAATTGATGTAATGAAATTGTGTGTGACTGAAGATAATGATGATCATGCTATAGGCCAGAAAGTTGGAATGAAAGACATGGAAGAAGTTAAAGTAGAAGGTGTTGAAGCTATGAAGAAAACCAACACAATATTAAGTCAACTTGAAGAGCCAATTACCTTTATCCCAATTGAACTGAAACCCACTGCCTCCTGCCCACTGTCTCCAGTCCACTGCCTCCAAGCCCACTTCATCAAAATCCACTGCCCTCAAGATAAATGCCCCCAAACCTTACTCACAGGCCAAGTTCCCTAAATCTCTATCCCAACCAAATTCCATTACTTCCAAACTCATATATCACAAAGTCTTCTCTCAACCCAACCCCTCAACCAATAACACAAACCAAAAAACCTAGTGCATCAAAGAAACAAGCCAAGCCTATTAACTTTAAATTCAATACATCTATAAAAATGCCTAGAAGGTATATCACAAGATCACAAGGCTGGAGAAAACAAGTAAACAAGGAGTCAGTTCACTTGAATGTTGATAGCTCATTTGATTCTTATGAGTCTGCAAAGGACAGTTTATACAAGTCATACATACCACTTGAGTGTGTAGAATCAAGCAGTGACAACGATGATGTTGGTCTTTTCAGCCATAAGAGTAAAAGGAAGACTGATAATGACAATGATAAAGGCAAGAAAAAGGCTACTGGTGATGAAGATGTTCTCCATTCCCCTTCAATGGATGCATCTACTTATAAGAAGGAAGTAGATGATGATGAGGAAGAAGAAAACTTGCAATGTATGTAAATTATATGTTTTACTATAATTAATGCCATTTAAGTATAATTACTGATTTTATTCTTTTTTTTTGCCGGTGATGTAATGCATAAATCTGTATAGCAGTATCTTTTTCTGATGATAGTTAGAAATTTGATGAACTAAAGACATTACCAGACTCTGAAGACGATGCAGACCCAGCTGTGAATTTCATCTTCAATGATACTGCCAAGTTTGGACATGTGAGGTTAGAGTTAGGTATGAAATTTACAAATAGGGATACTTTTAAGAAAGAGATTAGAAATTATACGTTGCAAGAGGGTAGGGGTGTTAGGTACAAGAAAAATGAAACTACTAGATGTAGGATGGTATGCAAGAATGAAAATTGTCCCTGGATAGTGTTTTGTTTTTATAACAAACAGAATGGATGTTGGTAGATTAAGACTTTTAAAGATGATCATACATGTGAGAGAACTTTCAAGAATAGATGTGCAACTAGGTCTTGGATAACTGATATACTTGTTAAGAAGGTTAGGAAGCTCCCTACATTTAGACACTGTGAGGTTTTTAATTACTTTAAGGTAAAATCTGGAATAAAATTGTCTAGGACTACAATTACAAGAATTTTGGGTGATGCAAGAAAGATAGTGAGTGGTGATGAAGCCGCAGAATATGATAAACTCAGAGATTATGCAGAGGAGCTATTGAGATCTAATCCGGGTTCAACTATCAAGTTAGGTGTTAGTCCGATGCCTAACGGAGACGGTGTATTTAAAAAGTTTTATGTATGTTTGGATGGATACAAGACAGATTTTGTGGGTGGTTGTAGACCCTGGGTAGGACTAGATGGGGATTTTTTGAAGACCTATTATGGAGGTTGGTTGTTGTGCGCCATGAGTTAGGATGCGAATAATCATGTGTACCCAATTGCGTGGGCTATTGTTCATGTTGAAAACAAAGACAACTGGAAGTGCTTCTTGGAGCTCTTGCATGAAGATATTGGAGACCAGACAAAGCATGGTTGGTGCTTCATCTTTGACATGTAGAAGGTAACCTATATGGTTCAATTAGAAGCACGATATATGATTTTAAGGATCATTTTAAATTAATAAACACAATTCGAAGGACTATTTTGTATTAATAAAAATATTTTTGTTCAAAACACACCCTTACAAAATTAATATCATTGACAATTTGCTTATTTAAAGGCCAAAAAAGGTTGTTTTTCATAATGTCCGCTATGTTTGGGGTGAACTCATAGTTACTATCACTTGATATATTAAGTTCTGGAGTACTTCATTTGATATATTAAGTTTGGATGTCCTTTGTTAACTTAGACTAGTTCTTATAGACTAACCTTGCTAGAAACTTTTTTTTTTGTGACTAGCCTTGTTGGATTTATATAGCATAGAAACTTGATTAGAAACTTGCTGGATTGGTAATACTGATCCAAGAACTCCATCTGTTATCTGTCCTTTGTAGTTTGTAGCAATATTTATGCTACAATTGGATTAAATGAACATGAGTTGTTCTTAACCTGATATATTTTCTGATGAAAATGTCATTGAACTGCTACATTTCTTGAAAATGTTTAATTACGAAATATTGAACTATTGTTGTTTCAATTGCAGAATTTAGGAATCCTTAAGTGCATACACTTCAAATTAGCTCCTGTTTTTTAATTTATTATTATATAATTGGTAAAAGTCAAGAAGTCTTTATTTGCTCAAGTGTTTGATTTTGAAAATAGCATCTTGTCTTGTTGAAGGAGCTAAGGATGTTATTGGTGAATGTAACATATATTGAATGATTATTTTGTTACCTTGTAGGGTTTGATCCCAGTATCGCGTCAGGTTATGCCAGGTGCACATCACCGCTTCTGTGCGTGGCACCTATAGCAAAACTTCCAGAAATAATGGAAGGACTCACACTTGAAGAGCTTTCTTTGGAAATGTGTTAGAGCAATGACTGTCCAGAAATTTAACGGGCATATTCAGTTAATAAATAGGGTGAATGAGAAGACGTGAGGGTATTTAGACAAGTTTCCTAGGTAGGCATGTACCAAGGCTCACTACAAGGACTTTCCAAAGGTTGACAATGTGTGTAACAACATGTGTGAGGTATTCAATGCTGTCATTAAACCATACAGATGCAATCCTATCTGGACTTTACTGGAGGAGGTTAGGAGGTACGCCATGACTAGTATGGCAAGGAAAAAACTGAAACTCTAGCCATGTGAGACACTTACTTCTGATTCAACAAAGTAAACTTGCAAAGAAGTGATATCACAGTAGGTACCATACACTAATATGGTCTAGAGATGCGGCTGAGGTCATGTTTGAAGTGCATGATGAACCACATAATGTGGTGGTTGATTTGGGAAACCAAACATGTAGCTGCAGGTCTTGGCAGTTATCGAGTAAGTAATATTTTGTTTTTTGTGTGTAATTGCACGGTAGCATTTCTATCCTAAACACTTAATTACTCAATTTTATTGTTTGCTAGGGTTACCTTGTCGTCCTGAAATAGCTGCAATTTCAGTCATGAATTGTAGGTCCGAGAATTATGTCTATCCATGGCTAACAATGGAATCATACAACAAGCCTTATGAGTACCATATCAACCCAGTAAGAGACCAAGAGTTGTGAGAGACCTCACAATACCTTCATTTTTTACCACCTGTAAAGAGCAAGCCCTGTGAAAAGCCATCACATTATGCAAGAAAAAAAATGCACATGAGACACCTGTTCAGGGGAGCCAAGAACGCACTACAACAAAATTGAAAAGAAAATATGGCAAATTCACTTGTTGTACATGTGGAGATGTTGGTCACACAACAAGGGGTTGTAAAATAGCAAAAAAAACAAAAGGTTGATGAGCTAGCAGTTGCTGCAAAAGTTGTTGAAGATGCTGCAAATGAGGGTGACGCTAGTGTTAAAGGTAAGGAAGGTGAGGTTGTTGGTGCAGAAGGTGAGACTGGTGCTCAAGGAGGACAAACTAAAATTCAAACATAAGTTACTGCTGAAGGGGGTCAAGAAGCTGAACAAGAACCTGCAACTCAGGTAATAATAATAATAAAAACATTAATCAAAATTAGAGTTTGAGTTAATCAATTTGGATTGACTTGTGGAACAGATTAATCGTTAGAAACAAATCCATTTTCTTGTTCCTTGAGAGGATATATTTTTGGTTTCATGTTATGATTCTGGACAGTGTCATCATTCATATAATGATACTTTTTATTGTCACAAGTTCTTCATTATTATTATTATTAGCATTACAAATGTTATTGTTGTTATTGCTATCACATGGTGTAAATACTACAAAGAATGCCAAGAAAGAGTTTCCAAGGACTAAAAGTGAGAGGCGCAACAAACTCCTTATCAAGAGGACAATTGTATCCACTACTGCTACTACTGCGGCTGCTCCACATCCAACTGAGATTTCAAGAGAGACTATTCAGGAAACTAGTGTAGCAATCTCTAGAAAACTGACTTTTTTCTTGAAGTTTGTTCCAACTCCAGGATTCAACCCAATGAGAAAAAATGTCTAGCTAGTACAATGTGAAGTCGCCTTTTGAGTTCATGTCGTTGTAGTTGAATGCTATGGTTAAACAATGTCATATTTTTTGTAATTCAACTATTGAAACCTGTATGCATGGCCTTTGATGTTGTTATGGCCTATGATGTTTTGGGTTGTGATATTATGTTATGCACAATGTGCTTTAATACAAACAATACTTGTTTCATGCTCCGGAAAATGTTATGTTAAATTCAATTCATATTTAGCTTCGTTGAATGTTTTGATTTATCTCTTTTTTGTTTAATTGATCACAATTTTAGCAAAACAAGTGCAGCATTAAGAGTTGAACTCATGCAAAATTAGTATTTCATTTCATTGCATCTTCATCAAAACATTACATACCACTTAAAAAATTTAAAATTTCATAACATAATCATCATTTATTGACTATAAACCCCAACAAACTAAAGCCTAAACACACACCAAAAGTAACTACAAAAGCCAGCAGCAGCACCATTGTCATTATTTTCAAGGTCTTAACATCACT
Organism: Arachis duranensis; assembly: GCF_000817695.3. NCBI lineage: Eukaryota > Viridiplantae > Streptophyta > Magnoliopsida > Fabales > Fabaceae > Arachis > Arachis duranensis. The sequence goes on from NC_029775.3 coordinate 112,980,357, forward strand.
CTCCAAACTTGTCATCCTCCAATTGAATTCATGCAAAACTTTTTGTGGAATAAGTGTTACACAAACTGGTTCTTCACATCCATCAGTCCAGTAGAAAAAATTACAATGAATTTCATATTGTAAATTAAAAAACTCTGGTGATCTAAACTCAAAGTGAAACTATCTTAACATTTTTTTTAGAGTTATAACCTTACTTCATAGTTTGGGCAACCATAAAATGGTCTATAGGATTCTCTGTCGTCGTTGAGTACTTCATCACCGTCCGAAGCCTACAATTGCAGAAAACAATGTTCTTACCTCTCCTATTGCGCACTCCTTTGCTGCCATAAGGTCTCCTTGCAGAGTTGTTTTTACTTGAGCTACTTTAGCTTCTCTCCCCATCACCTATCATCATTCACGCAGACGAGAAAACAAGATGAACTGGAAGAGAGTGAAGAAATCGAAGAAGAGAAGAAGACAACACAGAGGTCGAAAAAGAGAAGACAATAATTTTGGAATTAGAACTTTATAATTAAAAATGGATTAATTTAAATATTATTAAGTAATTTCAGATACCAATTTGAATCAAATTTAACTTTGGTATACATTAACAGACATCTGAAATCCTACATAACAGTTCACACTACTCTACATAATCAATATTTAGACGAAACTTTTACAAGAGACTAATAAAAATACACTTTTTTTAGAATTTTAAAAATTTAATTAATTATTTTTTAAAATTAAAGATTAAATTAAATAACAATTTAAAATTCAGAAAGTATTTTAAAGAATTTATTCTCTATTAATCTTTATAATGTGTTATATTTTGTTTTTGTTACTCATGACTACGACTTGACCAATTTGATGTTAGTTTTGTTAGCTTTATAATATTTAGAAAAGTACTATAATATTAAACTTTAATAAAAATCTAATCTAATCCTCTAATTTACGTGGACTAGAAGTACAAATTGTGGGAACATATGGCATATAGATAGCATGTTAGTATTATCGTTCACCTGCATGCATTTATGACTAAACTGTGATTAATAACCCCCCACCTGCCTCCTCACCTACGTGCATTTATAATTCTAATGCCCCCCTCCCTCCTCCTTCAACTTTCTATAGAATTTATATTGCTTCTTGAGTATCAATGTGTGAACAGAGACAAATCAAGAAGAAAATTTAATTGGAGAAGTACTTCAACCTTGCGTGGAACTCGTTTATTTGTACGGCCGTTGAGACGGAAAACAACGTTCGTCAAATTATAAATGGGAGTTATTGACATAAAGATGTTAAAAATATTTTTTTATAAAAATATTTTTTAATAATTAAAATTTAACACATATAATCGATTAAATTGTATTATTTTTGTTAAAATTAGATTGGACAAATTAATTAGACCAAAAAATAATTAATCAAATCTTGAACTGATCTAAATTAATATTATTCTTTTATAAAAAATAACTACAATATTCAAAAATGACTAAAATACTTCTATTATATATATTAATTTTGAGAATCCTAAATTTTATTCTTTTATTTTTCTATCGTAGGGTTAGAATTTAAAATTTTTAAAATTAATATATATATATAATAAGAGTATTTTAATCATTTTCTATAATAAAGATATTGTAGTCACTTTTTATAAAAAATAATATTAATTTAGATCAGTTCAAGATTTGATTCACTATTTTTTCGGTTAAATTAATTTATCTAGCCTAATTTTAACAAAAATAACATGATTTAATCGATTATATATATTAAATTTTAATTATTAAAAAATATTTTTTAAAAAAATATTTTAAACATCTTTATCTAAGTAACTCCCATTATAAATCCAAAGCAATCATATTAAAAAATATTCTCATTTAACAGAGTAACATTGTAAGATAAAAGAAAAAGTAACATTCATTTTTATTTAAAATTAAACAATATTGTGCCCTCTTATTAATAAATTATAAAAAAAAGTTTTAAGATAGGTGAGACATTTTATATAATATGTAAAAAATATGTAATATTTATCATAATTTTATATATATATTGATATGTTACTGACACATCATCTTAAAATTATGAACGTATCATTTGTACGTCAATTTTAAATTATTATATAATTTTTTTAATTACGTGAGCTCCTAAGCGTATATAATTGAAAACATATTTAAATTATTAGAGACAAAATGAAAATAAGTTAAATATTAAAAGTATTTTTAAAATTGTTCAAAAAGTATATTTTTCCTTTAGGCTTTAGACAGTGGTGTAGTATTTATTTAGTTACACACTACACATTAGTTAATAAAGTGACAATAACAAATAATATATCGACAAGATTTTTTTTAAATGACTATTATTGTAAAGAGGAAGAAATCTCATTTATATTAAGCCGATTTTTTATTTAATGTATCAAAATTCTTTTTTCTCATTTATATTAAGTCAATTTCTGATAACCATTTTTTTTTCTGTTTTCACCTTCTTATTCATCTTCTTATATATGTAAAGTTTATATATTTATTATAAAATATTTTATGTTTGTTTCATAAAGTTTCCATATTTCTATTATTTAAAAAATAATAACTGTTTAGAGACATACTTAGAATTTGATTTTAAAAAAACTTATTTATCCGATATTTTTCTTCTTTTTTTTTTAAAATATAGTACACGTTTATTGTATTTCATTATTCTGGTTATATTCAAATAAAAAATATATACAAAATCTTATAGTGGCAACACCAACCTTATACGAGTTCATTAATTGGTGGAGCAACGCTCTGGAATAACTTAATCCACACATTCCTTTTCCTACTCTTATTATTTATACAATTTCTTCAAGCATGCATGGAGATATAAACATCCACTAGGGAAAAGCTAGCATGGCAAATGTAATAAACCATCCTTCAAGGTTTCTCCATTTAGCCACCATCTCCCTAATTATTCTCATAATCTTCCTAATACCCTTAATCGCCTTTCTTAATAACAACAACTCATTGATCTTCACCATTATTACTAAGCCCTACTTTTCTTATTACTTAACCTCATTTAATAATCAAAGCCACCAATCCCATTATCCTTGGAGATTTTCTTGGAGGAATACCTTTATCAATAGCTTAGAATTTGAAGGAAATGTTAATTATCCATCATCATCATCATCTAATTATTCCAATGATGTTTCTAGAGCAATTTCACCAGATTTTACAAAGTGTGGCCCAGTTGATTTGCCTCCCAATGCAATAACATCACCCTATTGTTGTCCAACTTTGGCAACTCCCTTTAAATTCATAGATTTCAAAGATTATTTAATCAATGCCACTTACAACAAGTACAAAAATAATAGTTCAATTATTAGGGTTAGAAGGCCAGCACATTTGGTAGATGATGAGTTCATAGCCAAGTTAGAAAAAGGTATTGCCATCATGAAATCACTTCCTAATGATGACCCACGTAATTTCATACAACAAGCTAAAGTTCATTGTGCTTATTGCAATGGTGGATATCCTCAAAAACACCCCTTCCAAGATCAAAAGATTGATGTGCATAGGTCATGGCTTTTCTTCCCTTTCCATAGGTTTTACATTTATTTCTTTGAGAGAATCTTGGGAACCCTAATTGGGGATCCAAGTTTTGCTTTACCTTATTGGAATTGGGATTCCATTCAAGGTATGCAAATTCCATCATATTTCACCACTCCAAATTCTTCACTTTACCATAAACTTAGACACTACAAGCACATGCCACCCCACTTGGTTGATCTTAACTATGATATTCTATCTCCCAAAATTAGAACACAAGATCAACAAATTTCCTACAACCTTGCCTTCATGTACAAGCAAATGGTTTTAGCCAACACCAAAGAGTTATTCATGGGAAGCCCTTATCGTCTCGGAGACCCAGCTCAACCGGGTCCTGGCTCGGTTGAGCTTGCTCCTCATAACACTATCCATGATTGGTTGGGTGCGGTCGATACACCCAACCATGAAGACATGGGAACTTTCTACACGGCCGCGAGAGATCCTATTTTCTATGCTCATCACTCCAACGTGGATAGATTGTGGGAGTTATGGACAAAATTGGAAGGTGGTAGAAGAGACTATAGGGATGATCCTAATTGGTTAGATTCCAAATTTTTCTTCTATGATGAGAATCTTAATCTTGTTCGAGTTAAGGTAAGAGATTGTCTTGATACTAAACTTTTGGGTTATGTTTATGAAGAAGTTGATCTTCCTTGGCTAAATGTTAATCCTAAACCAAGAAGAACAAAGATGCAAAGGGAAGCAAAAAAATCTTCAATTTTGGCCTCAAAGCCAATTACCAAATTTCCTTTTGTTTTGGATTCTAAGGTAAGCATTATTGTAAAGAGACCAAAGAAGTTGAGGAGCAAGGAAGAGAAAGAACAAGAGGAAGAGGTTTTAGTGATAGAAGTGACTGAATTACAAAGCTATGAAAATGTTAAATTTGATGTTCATATTGATGATGATGAAGACATGCTTAGTGATGAAAACCATGCAGAGTTTGTGGGTACTTTCGTGAGTTTGCCCCATGGAAATCATGGACATAAATCAAATACTCGCTTTATGGTTGGGATATCTAAGGTATTGGAGAATCTAGAAGCTGAAGAAGATGATCATATTGTTGTTACTTTGGTACCTATGATTGGGAAAGGAGATGTTACCATAGGAAGGATTAATATTCAGTTCATGTCAAAATAGTAAGTAAGATCCCTTTTGAAATGTAAGAGAAAAGTAATTAATTATAGTATTTATAAGACTATATGAAGTTAATTTTAGGAATTAAAAAGAATTGTGTAAAATAGTAATAGTTTAGACAGGTCATTATAGTATGGAATTCAGTGCAATATAATGGGCAAATGCTATTCGATATGGACAAGTAGTTAATTATCTAACTCTAGATTTTTTTTTCCATTATATAAGTTTTGATTTATGTTATAAAATTATCTATTCTAAAATTTTAAACGATTGAATAAAAATACATAAATAATTATATATCTAACCATTAATCCATTATTTAAACTCATGCAAACTTGTTTTGGTATGATTGAGAAATAATGAGATGAACTTGCTGTTATTCTCTTTAATAAAAAAAATTAACTAAAAATAATTAAAATTATTTTATTTATTAATTATTAATAAATATTAAATAAAATAAATTTTGACTTTTTTATTTTGATAATATTATTATTTTAAATAATAATTCTAGTATAAACATGACACCAGGGATGGATATAAGGGGGACGAGTGGCGGCCTCGGTCCCCAACTTTTTTTAAGAGTAATAAGTTATTATGTATATTTTAATTTTTTTAAAAAAAATATTTAGTATTTAGTCTAGTTTAAATAAAAATTCAGTCTAATTTAAATATTAATAATTTTTAATATCTAAAAAGTAAGTAACAATATTAAAAAAATTTGAAAAAGATATTATTACTAATATTTTTTAATTAAATAAAAAATTTTAAATATCATAAAGTGAATTCTTTTTCTTCTTGTAGTAGTCTTCTTTTATTTATTTGGTATTAATTCTCTCTGTTTCAACTGCTACAATGAATCCGTCCTTGGATGACACATCCAATATAGTGCTGGCAAAAAATTATGACTCACGGTGAGAGATTATTTCAATATAGAAATATGTATCTTCATCATTGCATTAATTTTATCTATTAAAAAATTATTTTTAATAGTCATTTATTTTTTTTAATGATAATAAAAATTACTATTAATATATTTATTAACAACTAAATATTAATATTCATATACTTTATCGTAAAAAAATTTTGTTAACAATTATATATATAATTACTAGTAAAGATTTTTTAATGATCATTAAAAAAATATATTTATCTCAAAAATATATAATTACGATTTTAGTCCTTAAAATTTAACTCGAAAATTGAATTCGTTCCTAACTTTTTTTTTTATTCGAATTTGTCCTTATAGTCCATTTTAATTTTAAAATTGTCATTTGGACAATTATACTCTTACCTCACCTTATCACCATCTCATTCTCTCTGTGCCATATCTCTTCCTACTTTCTCTCTTCTCTATCTCTGCAATCTCTTTCTCTCTCCATGTCTCTGTTCCTGGCCTCTCTAAAATTGTTGTGTTGTTGTTCTTGAATGTGTTGAAACGGGAAAACAGTCACAGCAAAGATGCTGAAAGATGCACACTACAAAAAAACACTGAGTACCGTCGAAAAGAAGAATAAAATACGATGCTAAGTTAATTATTAACGAATTTACCATTGGAAGTAATCTGAATGTATATACCTCGTCAGTAATCAGTTACCGTCAGATTTTTCATCCGAAGATAATCATTGTCAGATTCTGCGACAGATTACATGTCAGAAAAATCATTTGATTACCGACAGATTTTTTTAACGATAACGTTGGTGTCACAACATATAGTTTCCCGCACTATTACCGTTGGATTATGCCTTCGGTAAATCTAAGGGTAATGTCAATATTTTTTAAAAATATTTTGATGTAATTTTTTTAAAATTTTTCTTTTTAATTCTAATTTTTTTATTTAAATTTATTTTTTACACAATTAGTGATCAAATTATAAATAATAGAAACCAATTATGTAATATTATTAAATATCAAATGTTTAAATAAAATTAAAAATAAAATAAATCAAATACAATGAAACAGTAAAACAAAGCTCTAAATCCTAAAGATTCTTATAGTCATCGTCGTCAATCTCGTGGTCCTGCTGATTTGACAAAAAAGGCGGTGATGTCTGTGTCCCACCAACAGCACTGTCACCACCAGCAGAGCAGTGCTGCTGCCATTAGCAGCGCCACTACTACTGGCGCGCATCTAAGTCTGGTACACCGCTATCTGCTGCTCCATTCGTTGAAGCCGCTCCAGTTGCTCCCTCCACTCTAGCCTGATCTCATCCGTGTCCGTCATGCATGTGAGGATCCCCAGATACCTCTCTCGAGTCTCGTTCAGCTCCCAAGCCTATTTGTGAAGGCTCCAGGTGAGCTCTTGCACTTGCAACCTCAAATTAGTGCCTTCCTTGTGATCGACGACTCGATTGGTGACAGAGGCGGACGTGGAGATGTGGAGGCTACTGGCGAAGAACAACTCCAGCCCGTATACACAGTTCTTGTACACCGTTGAGGCGCTCTCGCGCCAAACTGTATCGGGATCAATGACTAAAGCAGCAAAGCCACTAGCATCCTCCCCACTTTACTGAGATTTCTAAGTTGCGGCCTCCAGTCTCTGTGTGTAAGTCTTCTGTGTAGCACATGTTATTATGATTAGGACGATAATTGTACAGCTAATTGAAAATTTTATATCACATGTTCAGATGTTTACTCACATAATGATCCACAGAGCACTGATCAGCAAATCTCTCTTTGTTCTCCTTCAAAGTGTGGGTATACTTGAAGGTCTCCACCAATGTCGCATCAGGATCCAACGACTTCGAGTTCACATGTTGCATTAAAACAATATGTTAGGATGCATGCCTACTAATGATATGTCAAAGAATATAACTAAGTCAATAACAAAATTAGAGAAGCTACATACCAGCCTGCCTTAGTCTTCATGAAGGATGCTGAGCCGCTAGTATACTTGGATGACCTGGCTGATGCTCTGTTAGCCCTATTTGTGAGACGCTACTGCCTGAACCCCTCATCGGTCTCCCAGTGAACGTACGAAGCCTTCTTGATTTTCGGGTGGAGCCAGGAAATGAGATGGTCGCGCTTCTCACGTACATCCTTCAGCATCTGTTGTAGCCGCCTATCCATACGATGGTCTTATATCTTTCTAGTGATAAGATCGTGCTCCTTGTGCCGTATAAATTTCAGCTACAAAAAGAAACTTTAAAATTAGTTAATCAAAATATATCGTATTAATAAACAAAATAGAAGATATAAACTAGCTAAGAAGGTTTGACTATATTAAGTTGTTACCGCCCACTTCTGAAACCATCGCTCTCTAGTCTCAGAGGGAATCTTCTTGTAACTCGGCCATGGATGGTCATACATCAACTTGATGACGTTGATCATCTCCTGAGTACATGTGTTGTTGTTAGGCGCAAACCTATCAACAATTCACAAACAAACCAATATGATGGCAATATAAATTAAAACTTCAGAAGCAAATAACCATAATATATAGAGAATATTTTAGAAATTTCGGCAGAGTTTCATCTATAACTAGAATGTGCCACAAAATCTATCCATAAACAATTAACTTAAACAGCACCAATTGTCAACAATCAATGAAAATTATATATCAAACACTTTTAGCAATTCAAACCTACAACCCTAAATCCCTTAAAACTAGAATGAACTATCAAGAATCACTAATCACGATATATCAAACACTTTAGTAGTTTAAACCTACAACCCTAAATCTACTAAAATTGGAATCAATAATCTGACATTTTCAGCATATAGAAGACTTAAAGTAGTACTTATGTTGTTCCTCTATCAGGCTAAATCGTCAACCATACGATGGGAGGTGGCGGAGGAACATCAGCTGGGTCACTTATGTGAGAGGATTCTGGGGCCGCAGTGTTCGTTGCTGGAGGCAGCGTCGCCGAGACATTGGGCTGCTAAGCAGATGGAGGCGGCAACATCGCCTTCACTACAAGAATTTGACAAATTAGCGACAAATTTTTGCGAAAAATATGTTTTGTCACTAATCCATCACTAACTTGCGAGGAATTAGTGATGTACTAACGACAAAATTAATGAGTGGTCACAAAATATCCGAACTTGAAAAAAATGACTGATAAGCGAGAGATTTACGAGTAAGTTTGTTTCTCGCAATTGACTTTTGTGGCTAAAAAAAGAGCAGAGAAAATTTCCTTGCTAATTTGTCACAAATTAATTAGCGAGTGACAATGTTCTAGCAAATCAGTCGCTTAGGGGTTCAATCGAATAAAAGTAAAGTAACGAGTGGTATTATTGTCACTATTCCGTCGCAAGTGTTTGATATACAATTAGCGAGAAACAATTCACACACTAGTTCATCGCTAAATAAACTTTGTGCGAAATGGATAATTAGTAAGGAACAACGTTCATCCATCACGAAGAATTGAAATGCATTTTGCGATGAATAATTTCCTAGCTAATTTGTCACCAAAGCTTTTATTTTTTTAGCGAACAACTAGTTTCTCGCTAATTTGTCGCATAATATTGTAAAATTCAAAATAAGAGTAGCGACAGAAAACAGTCGTCGCTAACTTGTCGCAACAGATAATTAGTCGCTAAACTGTTCCTACGCATAGACACAGGGATATAGTTGGGGTTAGGGACCATGATGAACGGCTGGTCTGATGCACCCAAAACCTATGAGGTCACCGGGGTAGTCAGAGTAAAGTGAGAGGATTCAGAATTCTCAGGAGTACCAGTACAAAAACCATCCCCCTACCCCGACCACGAGCATGACCATGACCACTAGGCTGATTTGCAACACCTCTACCTAACATCATGTCTACAAAGTACATACAAATTAAACAAAGAGAACTAAATCAACTATAATCAACACAAATCAACAATAATTAGAAATTCAGAACAACAAATCAATCTTATAAATTATAATAACTAGTTCAAAACAAATCAACCATAATCAAAATATGTTTTAATTAGAACTGAAACAAATTTAGTACCCTAAGTTCAAAACAAGTTCGTACCCTAAGTTCAGAACTAAATAAGGAACTCAAATCCGCCAATGTTATAATTAAAATTGAAACTACACAAGTTCAGTATCCTAAATTCAGAATTTTAGAAAATCATAAGTTCAAAACAAGTTATGTACCCTAAGTTCAAAATTAAATAAGGAATAAAAACCAAAACATATTCTAATTAAAATTGAAATTAAACAAGTTCAGTACCCTAAGTTTAGAACTAAATAATCAATAATATGTTCAAACATAAATGTAATTCTTATAACTAATACCACAAGATTAATTTCAACATTTAAAATTCATTCCTAATATAACCTAAAACCAATTAAACATACAAAGTTGATATAGTTGGGTTAAAAATGACCAACTTAATTAATCTTGTACTATTAAATAAATGTCTTAATTATTAAAAAATTCAAAAGTTTTGGTCAATAAAAAATAAATCAGATTCCATTATCAATGCATAATAATAATCATAACATTCAAACGAGCATTGATTTTCAAGAATTAAAACAAAAGTTGCATTAAAAGCTCTAAAGCATATGGACGAACACTTGGCATGCACAAACATCAAACATGCAAAATCAATATCAAATAGCAATTAACAGCCCCAATTTCAAATCACCAATAAATACCAACAACAAATAATTCAAAACCAGCAACAACCAAGCATAATCCAAATAATCCGTCAATCAAATCTCAGCAAAACCAGCCGTAACACAGTGAATCAATATAATTCAGACAATTTTAAACAACTCTAACAACAATATTTAGCAATTCAATTCAATAATCCAAACACTTTTCAATAATTTAGAACCTAATAACCTAATCTAACCTATCCTAACCACCTAAAATCTACTAACAGAAAATTAATTCTAACTAACTAACTAGAAATCAAAATAATGAAACTAAAATTAACTAAAACATAAATTAAAAATGGAGTAGTAACCTGGGTTGCCTAAACAGAATAGAATGAAGAATAGGAAAGGAGTTACAATGGCACTATGATGTTGCCGGTGCAAGAAGCGGCAAATGAATGCTCACCGTAGTTGGAAGCTAGGCAGAACAAGGAACAGGGGATATGTTGTTGTTCTGTTCTGCAAACGAGAATGAGAGACAGGGGTCGAGCTAGAGCGGATTAGAGAGAGAAGGGAAAAAAGAGAAGGTAGCCACGGCGGCTTAGGGTGGCTGACGGCGACAGGGAAGGAGGAGAAACAGGGGAAGAGAAAGAGAGAAGGGATAGAGGGTTAGAGAGAGAGGGTTCGTGCTTAAAATTTACAGCATAGTTACCGTCAAAAAACTCCGACTGTAAACCATTGCGGGTTACCAAAATGCAACTTCACTAAGTGGGTTTACTGTCGTTTTTTCCAACGGTAAATCTGACCCTAAAGGACGCGCCAATTTATTTTTGTTTTCCTCCAATTATTATCGGCGAAATTCTATCAGAAACTTAAATCCGTCGGTAACTACTTAACCTTACAAATTCAACACCGTTATCGCTGGTAAATCTGCCACTACTCAACGACGCTAAACCCGACGATAAATCCAACAGTACTCATCATTTTTCTTATAGTGGCACACGAGTAGAGGCTGTCGCAGCACAAAAGTGGCAGAGACACAGGGGCAAAGTAGCGATGCAAGATGAGAGGTTGAATAGAGCAACGATATCAGTGATGGAAGTCGGCAACGGTGTAACTTCCATCGATTACAGAAAAAGAGAAGGAAGGAGAGGTGAGCGATGGAACGATGTCGATTATAGAATAAGAACAATTTTAGCAATGGTGGACGAGGCCATTGATGCGATCAAGGTGAGCGGCTAGGACAACACCAATGATAGTCACCTTCTAAAGCCGTTGCAGCATCACCAACCACAGCATCGACAAAGCAGCGGCGGTAACACCCACAATCGAAGGCGACAACCCTCTCTCTGTTTGCATCACTCCCCTTTCTCTATTCAGTGAACCAACGATGACTTCTCTCGCTGTCACACCTTCCTTCTTCTTCTTCTCTTTACAATTTTGCTTCCCGCTCTTGCCATTTCTCTCCTTCGTTCTACCCCTTTCACTCTCGCTATTGTTGCCTCTCTGAGAAGGGAGAAGAAGAGAAGAAAACATTGACAGAGAGAGAGAGAATGTGTGTAAAATCTCTAAAATACCATTCTCTTTTTTTCCAAACCGAAATCCTAACCCTAATTTTGACATAACACACTCCCTCACACACACTCACCAAAACCCTAGCAACCCTTACCCCTTACCCAACAGCAGAACAAAAGAACAGAAAGGGAAATGAAAAGAGGGGGAGAACTGGAGAGGGAAGAGAAGAGGAAGGAAGGGAGGTGGCACCGGTGGGCATCATTGCCACCGTCGCCACCGTCGTGTCGTCACGAGGAATCTAGAACCGAGGGAGAGAGAGATCACGCGAGGAGAAGGAGGCGTCACCGTCAAGGTCTTCATCGTTGCCATCGATGGAGGTTCGTGAACAGAGGGAAGACGCGCCGTTCTACCCAGAGACGCTACGGGAAGGGTCGTCGCCGTCAAGCCCAGCCACCATTGCTATCGTTCGTGCCGTCAGATCTGTCGCTGTCGCCGGGAGAGAGACAGAACACGCGTGGAGAGAGAAGGGGTTGCATGGAGGTTCTGCCACTGTTGGAACTTTGCTGCTGCTGCTACCATGGCTGCCGTGCCTCTGCCACCAAGAAACGCCTAGCCGCCGCCGTCAGAGCCAGCCTCGCCGTCGTTGTCGTAGTTGCAGATTTGTAGCTTCGAACACAGAGGAGTTCCCGGAGAGAGAGAGAAACACCAAGTAGGAGGGATCGTCCACTGCTGCGCTGTTTCTATCGCCGTTTGGATGTACCTGAACCAAGCCATCGTCCTTGCCGCCGGAGTTGTTGGTGCTGCAGGAGCTGAACCGTTCCTGTCATTATCCCGGTCCAGCCCTTTTTCTTGATTCTGCTCTAGCTTTCATGTCTTATTATGCCACCATTCAATCTGTCTTGTCCTTGTTTTAATTCGATTTTAGTTCTGTCTATTTTAGATTCCCAGAACTATCACCAGCTCCATCTTGTCGCTACTCCGGTCAAAATTCTACGCTCATTCGTTTTATTCTACTTCAATCCTCCTCACCTTGAATTCGGCACTTCGAGTTTGGTATCTTCGGTCTCTTGGGATCACATTGTGAGTAGACTTTACATTTATAATTGGTTGGCTTTGCATCTATAATTATTTTAATTTGATATACATTACTTTGAACTTATAATTACACTTACATATTATTATCAAAGGATTTTAAATTAGATTAAATAATCGATTTATTAGAACTAAATATTTATCTTTGTTAAGTTCATTTTAATATGCACATGATACTGTATATTTTTGTGAGGTTATATGCATGTTTGATGAAGCTTTATATTATTTTAAAATATTTAATTTTATTCGAATATGTATTTTTTTAAAGCATTGAAGTATTTGTTGTTACTCACTTATTTTGAAATTGTGAAATATTTTTAAAATGTTTTAAGATTGAGAAAATATGATTGAAAATGATTTGGATGAAAAAGTTTTACTTGATTTGATTTGATACATTATATGTTTGAAGACCGAAGAATTTATTATATTTGAAATTATATGTTTTGAATTGGTTTGGGAGGCTCGTATTAGAAAACCATAGTTAATGGCCGTTATGACGTTAACCTAGATGCATCTGGCTCAGTCTTCAGCTAGCAGGGACATTGCTAGCCTAACGTGTAGGCCACACGTTGGATCTGTTATTCCATACGGATACACTAGAGAAAAGGACTACCTATAGAGGTGGAGCCGTCCAAGTGTGAACTTTTGTTTTGATTTCTGTATGAGAACTCCCTTATTGATTCACATATTATTATCAACTATTATTTTCTAATTAAAATTATTTTGATGATAATGTTTGTATAGTCTCATATCAATTATAGATGTATTGTCTAGTCATTGAGTTGTAAAACTCACCCTGTTTTTTTAAAATATTTTTTAGGAAACAAATATTTAACTATATGAGACTTTCTATTCAAGATTAATGGTCTGCAATGAGTACCTATCTTTTGTCGAATTCCTAGAAGTATATACTCCATACGTCACAGGCAAGATCCAACCATTCTTAGTTATTTTAATTTTTTTGTTAAAATATATACACTACAACAATATAAATTATTTTTTAGGGTTATATGTGTAAAAAAAGAATTAAAATTTCTCAAAAAATAAATTTTGACACTATTTTAACTATGAAAATATGTTAGTAAAAGTTTTGTCAAAAATAGTATTTTTAACATATAAGTAATTGTGAAAAAAGTTTAAATCTTATTTTGATAAATAATGGCTGTCAAAAATAATTTGTTAGAAAAATTTGAGAATATATTTTTTGTGATGCTTATTAACCATCAAAAATACTATTTATTTTGACACTTATTGACCATAAAATATTCTCAACAAAAGTTTTTAAGAAAGAATGAGATGAAATGTTGAAAATGAAGAATAAATTGAGATTTTGAAGATAAAGAATGAGTAGTATAATCCCAAACTGAAAGTAGTATGATATCAAAATTGACAGAGCCCAAAAAAAAGAAAAATACTGGAATAAATTGAAAACAAATGAGTGTCAAAATTGAGAAGTAATTTTCTACGGTCAAATTATTTATCAAGAAAACAAAGAGAATTTGACATTTGTGATATTTGTCAAAAATATATATTAATTTTGACATTTAATTATGGTATTAAAAAATAAAGTGTTAAAATAGCTCTCTTTTCTTGTAGTGATAAATATTTATTTTAGAACTTACAAAATATTTGTAACTTACTTATTCAACTTATATTTGAGTATGTTAGTCTTGCTATAGGATTATTTTCATGAGCGCTGGTTGTGACTCATTTTGGATCGTCACAGAGAGAGAGGGGAGTTTAGTGGAGGGATAGTGGTAGGAGTATTTTTGTCATTTAAAAAATTATTGTCTTCAAATTAATGATTTTAATATTAAATTGAATGTTCGAAATCATTTTGAACCCAAAAAAAGGTTAAGGATGATTTCAATTTTCATGTTAACTTTAGGGATCAAAATCGTACGTATTTTATTATAATATATAATAATAACGATAAATGTATAATTATTTTAAAAATATAAATTAAATAAAATATATAGTTATTGTTATGTTATTTGCCACTAAATTTTTGTTGTAGTGATATACATTTGATTATCTGTATGGAGACCACTTTAATAAAGATATTAAAAATATCTTTTTTTTAAGATGTTTATATGTATCACGTTATTATTGGACATCTTTATTAAACCGGTTAATAATTTATTTTTTAATAAACTAGAACAAAATCGTTTATTATAACAACAATAATAAATCCAATTGTCTGTATTATAATTATTAGACCTAATTTGATCCGATCAAATTAAATAATCTAAATCGAATATTTTAAATTTTTTGATAAAAAGACAAATATATCTTTGACTTTTGTTTTGCAGACATTTAAATTTTTAAAAATTTAAAAATACAATTAGATCTTTAAAAAAAATTGAGTTTATTATTATTATTATTATTATAAAAAAAATTGGTTTTATTCTAATTTGTTAAGAAATTAAAAAATAACTAATTTATTAATGCATCCAATAATAATGCGGCATGTAAGCGTCTTTACAAAAAGACATTTTACGCGTCTTTATGGAAGCATCCCCTATCTGTATTTGTACTGTTTTGGTAGGTAATAATTTTTTTTGTCTACGATATCTCCCAATTCGACAGATCAAGAATTAATTTATTACGGATCTGAATCACATACACAAAACAGAATTTAAATTTCCAACACTTATTTAAGCAGACGAGTGAGCTAACTACTTAACAATCCAAATTAATTACTGGTTCTAATTTAATATGTATACGAGTAACAATCTTAATTAACATATAACGTTATTATATATGAAAGAATGGAAAGATGTGTAAATCACTATTACGTACAAAGTATTTATATCTGATACAGTGTGATAGATATATGTCCTAATTAACCATTAATGAAGGGAAGAAACAATCATTTTCAGTTACACAGTATACATAAAGCTTTGTTGTTAGGCGATTAATAATGGCTTTTAATAAGCCATTGAAAAATTCAATAATGTCGGCAAGAACATGGGAGTATACATATAAAGCATTCAAAACACATTTGTAAGTTTTATGTTTTAGCTAGTTTTGTTTCGGAGTAAGATTAGAATCATCTTTTATTGTCGTAGAACATGAACATACAGTATCAGAATATAAAGCTGCAATGAATTTTTTTTGTTTTAAGTTGGCAGATCTACTGGTGACTGGTGAGATTGTATTTTTATAAGACTCCAATATGTATGTCAATAATAAAATTTTAAAATATATAAAGATTAGAGATATATATATATATATTTTTGGTGAGTGCTAATTGTTAATGGTTTGTTTCGGTGAGTTTCTAAGAAAAGATTTTTTTTGAATTATTTTTTTCTAAAAGATCTTATGAAAAAGTAAAAATAATTTTATGTTTAGATATATCATGCAAAAATATCTATTTATCTATCAATTATATTTGGGTATAATAATATAAAAGTACTTTTTATTTATTTATTACATAAAAAATATATTTTTAAAGAAAAAAATTAAAAAAAGATGTAAATTGCAGTTTCTAAAAAAGATTTTTTTAGTATTTTTACTTTAAATATTAAAAATTTGTCAAACACACTAAAAAATAAAAAAATAATCTTTTTTTTTTTAAATTTTATCAAAATAATAACGTCCAAACAAACACTAAGTTCTTTATGTATAATATTTGAAAGAAAAAAATTAAAAAAATGTAATTAGATTTTACAATATAAATAAAATTTTACGTAAATATAATCTGAATTACGTTTTTTATGAGTTGACATATCTAAATAAAAAATTTTTTTGATCAACTACCATTTTAGACCCAACTTGAGAATTAAATAATTGTATTAGCATTGAATCCTTTGAGCTTCTTGTAATTAACTTAGATTAAAGAATAAAATCACTCTCATATTGTTTAGGATAAGGATTTCTTATTAAAAGAAAGAGTTAATGTAACTACCAATTTGGTTCCCGACTTATGATAATACTACAAAAATTCCCAAATATAAAATAGCCTTCTCTTTCTCTGGTAAATTAGTTGAGGTGGGAAACGAAAATGATAATTGTTTTGTTACACCCCTCCTCTTTTTTCGCAGTTGTTCTCTCTCACTCTTTTCCGCCCCAAATCTCTCTGAAGTCACTATAACGACGACAACAATAATAATATCTGTTTCTCTCTTCCTTTCTCCCTCATGCTTATGTTTTTAATAAGTTCAATTTGTTAGGAAAATTTTTTTTTTCAAAAATAATTTTATTATAATTTATGCAATTAAATAAATAACGTCAAAAGATACTTTAAACAGCAAATATAATGATAGAAATTAAATATTCAAATATCATAATTTTTATAGTAGAAAAATTTTTAAAAGAGAGACAAAAATATCTACGAGATCTAATCTAGTAAAATTTTTTACTATCAAAATAATGGATACACAATCATTTTTTCTAATAGCACTAAGGCATCTCAATAATCAACATAATACATAATCAAAATTGATGAAATCAACATAAACTCTCCATAAAAGTGGATATCTCAAATCAGACAAAAGAGAAGGCAATATAAATAGCAAGTTATATCCTAATGTTCATCTTAACACCAGAAACAATATATTAAAATTTCATAAAAAATACAACAAGTTTATTAGTTCAGTAGGATCAAAATAGCACTACTCTTTTCTCCTAATTTCTTCTTCTCTTTGACGATGATGATCTCTCTCTCTCCCTCTATATTTCTTTTTCGTTCTTTCAAAAGTGAGAGATTCAAATTCTCTCTCTCTTCTTACCATAGCTTAAAGTCATTTTCTTTTTTTATTATTATTATTTTGTTTTAAAATGTGGGTTCCACTTGAGTTGGAATCCACCAACAAATCTCTTCTTCACCGACTCAAATGGAAATAGGCTGTCCATCAAGCCTTCCTTCTCTTTGCAGGAAACAAACTTCACTGCAAGTAAATTTTTAGTCATCATATTTGAACCATTATCATAAGTATGGATCTTCTCAAGTGCATATGACTTCATCTCAAGCGCTTGACGTATCTAATGATAACTCACTTCTATGTGCTTCGATCTAGAATGAAACGTCAGATTCTTACTGAGATGGATAACACTTTAACTGTCACAAAATAACACAAACTTTTCTTGAATGATGCCTAACTCTTGTAGAAATTTCTTCATCCACAAGAGTTCCTTAGAAACTTCATATCAATAACAGCAATATATTCTGCCTCTCTAATAGACAAAGCAACACATTTCTGAAGTCAGGATTGCCACAACACAGCTCCCTCTGCAAAAGTCATCATATAACCAGAAGTAGACTTTCTTGAATCAAGATCCCTAACCATATCCACATCTGTATAACCATCCAATACAGGTTGGCCACTCTCAAAAAACATAAACAAACTTTAAAAGAACCATTAAGGTATCTGAGAATCTACTTCATTGTTTGCCAGTGTTCCTTGCCAAGATTAGAGAGAAACTGACTAACAACTCCAACAGCATGAGAATTATCTGGCCTGATACAAGCCATAGCATACATCAAACTACCAACTGCAGATGCATACGAAATCTTCTTTATTTTTTCTTTTTCTTTTTCACTTGTAGGACATTACTACAAACTCAGCTTGAAATGACTAGTAAGTGGAGTACTAACAAGTTTGAAATTATTTATGTTAAACATCTCTAAAACCTTCTCAATGTACTTCTACTACAACAACCACAATTTTTCATTCTTCCTGTCATGAGTGATACTTATGCTAAGAATTTTTTTTGCAGGACCTAAATCCTTCATAGTAAGGGATTTGTTCAAGTCTTTCTTAACACTTTCAATCTTCTTAGTGTCATGACCAACAATCAACATATCATCAACATAAAGCAAAGAATTATAAAGTTACTACCAGAGGATTTCTTATCATACACACAATGATCAAAAGAAGCTTTCTAGTAGCTTTTTGGCTCCCTAGTCTCAGTGTTCATCACATACTCATGAGAAAAGTATCTCTAAAACGGATGATGCTCTCTAGTATATCTTCTCAATTCAGGCTCAACTAGTGGTTAAGGTAAAATTTCAACATCTGGTGGACCTTCTGCGTCTAAAACCTCAGGTTGAGGTATAGGTTCATCATGCAAATCATCACCATTAACTCTTACATCTTCTCCATCAACAGGAGGTCTAGTGGAAGGACACGGTTCATCATCAACAGACGTCTAATAGTTATTGTTAGCTTATCTGTCTTTTCAAGATCTTCAATAGTTTGGTCTTCAAGAAAAATTACATCTCGACTTCTAATTTTTTTTCTCACCGGATCCCATAATTTGTAGCCAAAGTCTTTGTGACCATGACCCATGAAAATACACTACTTTAACTTTCCATCAAGTTTGGACCTTTCATCTCTTGGAATGTAAACAAAAACCATGCAGCCAAACACTCGCAAGTGACTATAGGAGACATATTTTTATCTCCAAACTTTCTTTGGAACATCACTATTTAGTGGAACTGAAGGAGAAATGTTGATGAAATCTACTGCAATCCTCATCGCTTCACCTCAAAAGAATTTAGAAAACTTTGAATAAGAGAGCATACACCTAACATTGATAGTGTGATTTATTCTTTCTACAACTCCATTATGTTGAGGAGTCTTAAGAACTATCTTCTCAAGATTAATCCCATGTCCTTTGCAATACTCTTCAAACGGACTCCTGTATTCATCACCATTATCTGCTCGAACACATTTCAATTTCCTTCTTGTTTCTCTTTCAACACTTGCATAAAATTGCTTGAAGAGACTAAGTGATGCGTGAGCATCTTTTCTATCTTTTTCTAGTGAATTTGCATCTAATTTGTTGAGTTTAATAAATAATTAATTATCTTTTAGCCAATATGGATGCTACTTTGAGTCTTTTACAATTTTGTTTATTTTAGGTAGCATTCGATTGGATTTGATGGAGTTTCTGCAGCTCAAGAATTAAAGGAGATAGCAGCGAGAAGCGACGCGTACGTGTGATTTGGAGCTTTCCACGATGACGCGTACGCGTGACTGACGTGTACGCGTGAATTGAAGATTTGCTCAACGACACGTCCGCGTGACTTGCGAAAAAGACCATCGATGCGTACGCGTGACTGACGCGTACGCATGACATGTGCCACATGCAGAAAATACAGAAAAATGCTGGGGGCGATTTCTGGGCTGTTTTAACTCAGTTTTCAGCTCAGAAAACATAGATTAGAAGTTGCAGAATAGACAAAATATGTGGTCCCCACCCATCAACTGAAGACTTGTCAATTAAATTCAAATTTAAATTCAAATCTTATTTTTAGGAAAAGATATTATTTTTAATATTAGATAATTAGATTTTAAATTTATTAGGATTAGTTATAAATAGGAATTTAGATGACATCAGATGGGAACTCTGTACATTTTACCAGAATCCTAGTTTTCTTCTCTGAACTATGAGCAACTAATCCTTCATTGTTAAGGTTAGGAGCTTTGTATATTTGTATGGATTGATTCGTTTGATCTTTCTAATTTAATCCATGTTTTGATTTATATTTCAATAATTATTTTCGTTCTTTATTTTATGAATTTGGGTGGAACGGAAGTATAACCCATGTTCTAATTGAGTTCTTGTAAAACTTGAAAAGGCTCTTTACTTGAACAACAGTTTGAAAACATATTATTCTGAATTTCTAATTATTTGTATTTAACGGGATACGTGACATAAAATCCCCTTATTTTTGGATAATTAGAACTCTTGTGGCATATAAACTGGAATTTGATCATCACCTTCTAATTGGAATTAATTGACCAAGGAATTGGCAGTTAATGAATTTTAGAGTAGACTAAGAAGGTCTAAGGAATTAGGGTCTAGTCACATATAGTTTGCCATGAATTAAATCTTGCATGATTAAAATGGTTAGTAAGAAAAATCAATCTGAAAAAATAGATAACTCTGAAACCTTAACTGTTTTCCCCATACTTTATTCCCAACTCATTGCTGCTTGCTTCTTGAAATTCTTAATTTACTTTTTAATGCTCTTTGAATACCAAAACACTCTTCTCTATTTGTCTAACTAAGCCAATCACTTAACCATTGTTGCTTAGTCCATCAATCCTCGTGGAATCGACCCTTACTCACGTAAGGTATTACTTGGTACGACCCGGTGCACTTGCCAGTTAGTCTGTGGTTGTAAAACACCGTATCACTAAGCACCTAGTTTTTAGATTTCAAAACAAAAGCTCACACTTTTTGAGAACAATCATCAATAAAAGTAACAAAGTATGATGTACCGCCTAGTGTCTTAGTATCCATAGTGCAAACATTAGTGTGAACAAAATCTAGAACATGTGATCTTCTATGAGATCCAAAACTATGAAATGGAACTCTAGCTTGCTTTCCAACAAAATTATGAGTACAAGTATTTAAAGTTGTACCTTTCATGGGAAGTGAGTGCTTCTTGTCTAAGACGCATATGCCAAAAATCAGAAGAAAAATCATCACCTACATTCACCTCTTCTTTTCACAACTTTACTTGCAACCGGTAGAGAGTAGTAAGACTATTATCTTCTTTAGAAACAATGAGAGTCCTTTTGGTAATCTTATTTTTCACTCCCAAAAAAAGTGCAATACCCTTCTTAATTCAGTGCCTTCACTGAAATCAGATTGAACCACATATCTGACGTATACTTAATATTCTTCAACTACAACTTGCACCCCTTATTAGTTTCAAGACACACATCACCCATGTCAATGATATCACACACCTCTTTATCTTCCAATTTAATCTTATCAAAATTTTCAATAGTATAAGAAGTGAAAAATTCACACCTCAAAGTGACATGACATGAGGCACCAGAGTCCATAATCTAAGTGAAATCATCACAAACAAAATTAACATCATTTTCGTCATAGGTGATAAGAACATCTTCATAAACAATAGCAGCAGTTTTTTATCACTTTCTTTACTTTTGTCTTCATGTCTTCTCCTTAATTGCTCTCTTTTCAGGAACCCGTCATACCTCTTGATATGCTCCGATTTGCCACAATGGTGACAAATGAACTCCTTTCTTGACTTGTACTTTTCTCTTGACTTGCTTCAACTATCTGACCTGTCAAAGCTGTGACGGTTTCTATTTTGCCTTCTCTCCCGTGACACTGAAACAAGTGCTTCTGACTGGGAGGAGGCATTAATTAAACCCCACTCTCTTCTTCTGCCTTCTTCATTCAACATGCTCTTTTTAACCATTGCTATCGTTAACTTTTTTTTTGGAGCTGAATTAGTCAGTGTTACAACCAAAACTTTTCAACTATCAGGCAAAGAACTCAGCAACAACAAGGCTTGCAACTCATTATTTAAGGTGATTTCATTATTTGTCAGTTAGTTTACTGTCTCATGAAAAATGCTCAAGTGCTCTGGCATTGATTTATCTTCAATATATTTCATATTGACTAGCTTCCGAATCAAGAATGCTTTATTTTGCATATTCTTTCTCTTATATAACTCCTTCAATTTCTTTCACATCTTCTCGGTATTAGTTTTGGTGTCAACATGTGGATACATGCTAAGATCAAGCCATTGCCTAATCAAAGCAACCGCCTTTTAATTCAACTTCTTCCATTCAGCATCAGATTTGGTACCTTTAAATTTATCCCCCTCCATAGGATCATATAAGTCCTTGTTGTACATCATATCTTTCATGAGGATCTTCCAAATCGAGTAATTTTTTAAATTTAATTTGACTATATTTGTCCCATAAGTATTTTTCTCTATTTAATCAGTACGGAAATAAACAACCAAAACTCTGGATACTACTTTGTTGGAAAAAAATCAAGGTTCAGATAAGAACCTGTCTAATAGCAGAACTGCGGAAACACCAAAAATAACTTTTTCACAACCTGTGCGATTAAATAGATAACACCAAAGATATTCCAAGTAGCAAATATAATGGCAGAAATTAAATAATCAAATACTAGAATTTTTTTCGTAAAAAAAAAATCCAAAAGAGAGACAAAAAAATTCACAGGACCTAGTCTAGTAAAATCTTCTACTATCAAAATAATGGGTACACAATCAGTCTTCCTAATAGTACTAGGGCGTCTCAACAATCAACAAAATATATCATCAAAATTGATGGAATCAACATAAACTCTCCACAAAATTAGGTATTTCAAATTAGGCAAAAAAAAAAAGATAATATAACTAGCAAGTTATATTTTAATGTTTATCTCTATATCAGGAACAACATACTAAATTTTTATAAGAAATGGAACAAATTTACCAATTCAATAGAATCAAAATGATATTGCTCTTTTTTTCCAATTTTTTCTTCTCTTTGATGACGATGATCTCTCTCGTCTGTTTCTTTTTCTTTCTTTCAAAAGTGAAAGACTCAAATTTCCTTTTTTTTTTTTACTGTGACTTAAAGTCACTTTTTTAAATGTAGATTTTATTTGAGGTAGGGATTCACCAACACAATTTACTCTCACAAATAGTTGGCAGCATAATGAAAGAAGAAGTAGGAGAAGAGAGTCATCGACACGATAGAAATGATGAAAGGAGTGGAGGGAGAAGGAAAATAACAAGCAAGAGAACAAGTGAGGCAGTGTGTGACGATAATGAAAGGAAAAAGGAAAGAGAAAGGATATTGTGGCGGTGGTAACTTTGGTAATAGTTTGGGAGGATTAGAATTTTAATAAAAAATTTAGGAGGTTTGAGTTATTAAATGAAAATAGTGTCATATTATTAATTAGGAAACGTTTCAAGTGCTCCAGGGTATTTTTTTAAAGATCAATATGCCAGATACGATTATATTGCAAGTTTTATTTTATCTTAAAGTGATGCAGGAAATGACCAGTTTATCCTTGAAAAATAAATGAAAAGGATAATAATGGACAGCTGCTATGGGAGACGGAGAAAGAGAAAAATTTTAAATTCATCTATTTTATGACCACACTTTTTTTAAAAGAAAAAAAAAAATCTAGTTCAACATCAAATCTACTATGAATAAAAAAGGAAAGAAATTTTTTTCTTTAGTTTTTCTTTGAAAAATAAAATTTGCAAATTTTAGTTAAATTAAAATAAAAAAAAAGTTGAGAACCTTATTTTTTATCAGACTTATTGAATATTAAATTTAAGTATTCATATATATAATTATATTTTTTCTATAAAAAAATGAATATAAACATTTTTATTTTAATAATATTATTTAAAAAATACAATATACAATATAAAAATTGTATATACTAAAAATTAGCTATTAAATTAATTATTGTATATTTATGTATATTTATATATAGGTTCATATATATACTTTCTCACTGAATGAATAATTAGTTATAAGAGGAAATAACCAAAACAGAAAAAAGACTCTATTATTAAGAATGATGACTAAGTAAATAGAAAAGAAATTTTAAAAGAGTTCTACTAACAAAAATTTATTGTTTGTTTGTAAAAAAAATAAATTAAAAAAATTCAACTTCTATATTAATATTAATATTTTTATAAAAATAGCAAGATTAACGTAGAAATGCTGAAATGATTTTATATATGAAATATTAAGTAGTGTAATTTAAATATTATATTTTTTTCTTTTAAATGCTAAGATTGATGAACATAGTTAAAATAGTTAAATTCTATAAATTTTTGTGTGTTAAAATATCTAAATTAAGAATAACACTTCATTGAAATTATAATAAAAAAAATTTCTATTAGCAAAATAGCAAATTATTTCTAATAAAATAAAATATTTTTTGTTTTTTAAAATTATAAATAATTTAATTCCTCAATAATATTATTTTTTTAAATGAGAATTAATTTATACTTTATAAAATTTTACAACAGATTATTTTTTAAAATAAAAATCTTAATTTTTAATTTTGTATTATAAAAAGGTAATTTTTATTTATCTATATTATTTATTAATTTTATTGTACAGACCAAAAAATTAAGAAAGAAATGAGTATTTCAAAAACACAAACTATAAAATTATAAAACAGCAAAAAAAATCACTTTTATTTTTGCATGTTATGCAAGTAAAATCATATAATAAAAGATATTCTAATCATAAATTTTAATAAAAAATATTTTCGTTTTTATTTAAATAAAATAAAAAGTAAAAACTAATACAAATTGAAATCTATTATTTTAAAATCAAATTTATTTATAAATTTGTGTTTTTTATAAATTTATAACTTTAAATTACACATTTTGATTTTAAAATAATTTATCTAATAATATATAACTTTTTAAGGTAGCACGAAAAGTTAAACTTAAGAGTTTAGAATAACAAATAATTATAATAAAATAAAGTAAGAATACTAACTAAATTTATGCAATTATGATTTTGAAAATAATTAAAGCATAACATTAGTTAAATTACTATTTAATTTGTAAAATAAATATAGTATAACAAATGTTTAGATATTATTATATGTTAGTTCAAACTCTAAAAAATTTAACTTTAAATTCATATGTCATATGTAGGATTATATGTTAGGTGTATCTATTTAAAATAAAAAATTTTGGTAATGATTCCATGGATGATGATAACTTAAAGGATGATTTATAATAAAACTTAAGAAATATGAATTTGTTTTAAATTGATAAACTTATAAAAAGTATCATTTTTAATGAATTTAAATTAAAACACAAAATTTAGCATTTTATTATATTTTATTTTTATATTTTATTTGAATTCAAATAGAAGTATATATTTTTTATTGACATTTATTTTTTAAAAGTTATGAAAAATAAATGTTTAATTTAAAATAATATTTTAATATAATTAAAATTTCTTTTATGTGATTTTACATGCATAGTCTGTAAAATAAAGATGAATTTTTTGTTTTGGTTTTTAATTTTGCAAAAAATACTACTTATGAAATATTTTTTTTAAATTTATCAATATATCTCAACAAAATAAGACTATTTGTTAAATAAAATTACCCACAAAATTGACAAATAATATGCATAAGACTATAGTAAATTTGTTCTTTTTAACACAAATTAGAATTTTTTTTAAATAAAAACTCCTAATATGTTTGGTATTCTAAAAGATTAAAAACTAATTTATTTTTCTATATTAAAAACTACTTTGTAGAGAAAAAATTATTAAAAACCAATTGAAGTATTACTAAAAAATAAATGAACGAATTAAAGTCTTAAAATTAATGTTTTCTAATATAAGCCAATGTTATTTTTTTATTGTGTTATGCAAATTTTGAATATTTTATCAATTGAAAGTGTTATTATTAGTTGATAAATTGTCAATACGTGTGTATAATAAATTGAGTAAAGATGCAAGAGTAATGAGAATTAGATGAATATGAAATTTGTGATAGATATAATCAAAAATTGGTTTAAATGGACAAAATTACAGAACTTTTTTTTGTGTGTTTTTAGGAAAAAAAATTTTAGTGATTTTTTTAAAAGGTAAAAATAATTTTATATTTAAATATTTTGTGCAAAAATATTTTATTCTTTGTTTCATATGAAACTATAAAAATATTTTTTATTTATTTATAATATTAAAATTAAAATATTTTTTAAGTCATTGTTTAAAAGTTATAAATTTTAATTTAAAAAATATTTTTAAAGTTTTTTAATTTTTATTGTTAAAATTTTATTAAATATATTAAAAAATTATTAAAAAATATTTTTATTTAACAATTTAATTACAACCAAATAAATTTTGGCTCACCATTTTATTGTAAGCCAACTACAGAGGGCACATGACATAAGTCATAAGCTAGTCCACATCATTACACCGTAGTGGATATTATGGACTTTTTCCATACCTATGAACTTGACAATGAAAAAACAGGTTAACGGTCCATTATGCACCCATTTATCTCATTTTCACAACATTCCTCTCTCCCATAATCTCATTCCTTTATATATTTTATATTATATCTTAATGGTTCACAGGCATGACGTACTAGACTTTCAATATAGTACAATGCCTCACCTGAAATGCTTCCTATTAATTATCAATGTCATTTATTTATTTTTGTTTGTCAACTCAGCTGATTCTATTAACAGAAAACATTGTTTATTGTTAAGTATTTTTTTAGTGTTTTAAAATATAGAGACATTTTTATTGTTAACGAAAATAAAAATGATTTTTGTCAACATTTTTATAAGAGGTGGAATTTGTGGTTTACTGTTAATTATTCAAATAATAAATCCCACTACTTATTTTCAGACATATTTGATGTTATTAATAATATAAATATCAAATTCTAACCATTATTCATTTGGTACTTAAAGTTTATAAGTACTAAACTAAATAAATAGTTAAATTTGGTATCTACAGTGTTGATAGCATAACTATAAATTTGTAGTTATGTATAACTCATATTAATTACTTTTTTTTAATTATTGGTAAATTTTGGATTGATTCTCAGACAGAAAAATCAAGTATAAAATTTTAGGATATTATCCAACACTCTAGAACTCGAAAATTAAATCTGATATAAGAATATAATTATCAAATTAAATAAAACTAAAACTAAATATCATAAAATCACTCATTTTAAATGTTTAAACTAATAGAAAAAGGTAACATAAATGACTATAACTCTAACACTAATTAAATCTTAAATCTAAGATGTAAAATCATAAAAAAATGATAAAAACCTTATGAAAATACCGAACATTTCTGTCTGGCATTGTATCAACAACCCAAACAATCACTATCGTTTCATTCATTGTAGCTCAGGAATGTCCTCCTTATTACGATGTCAACACCTGCTTCCTTGTTATTGAAGATCCTAGTATTACGTTCCACCAAAATATTCTAAATCACTGCAAAGAACGCAGTCAGCCACCGCTTCTGCTCTTCTTTTCTCTTATGCCAACTAGTCCAACTCTCAAACAGTTCCTTTATAGTACCAGGAATAGCCCAATCTTCACCAAAGACCCGCAACCAACTGCACCACACCTGCCATGTTAGTTCACAGAGGAGAAATAAATGCTTGACCGATTCTATTTTCTTGTTACAAAGTACACAAATGTTATCAGCTGGCGGAATGACACTTATCTTGCTTAACCTCTCCTTAGTATTAACTCTACCCACAAGCACAAACCATCCAAAAAGCTCAATTCTCGGAGGTACCACCCCTCTCCAGACTGACATGGTCTCCGATTGTAATACCTGCACCACAGATTTGGTAGAAAATGTCCCTTTGCAGTCAAACTTCCACACTATATGATCCTCTTGGCATTCTGCTATCTTCACCACCCGAAGCCTCTCATGAAGCTGGTTTACAAGCTCCAGTTTTCATTGGAATAACTCTCTTCTCCACTGGAAATTCCATATCCACTCTAGTCCATCCCAAAAACCACAATTCCCTATCATAGATCCTTGTTGGTTTGAAATAGTAAAGAGTCTTGGAAAAGTCAGTTTTAGGGGCTCACCTCGCAGCTAGTTATCTATCCAAAACAGGGTGCTCCTTCCATTCTCTACCTCCATCACCAGGCCAGCAAGCATTTTGTCTTTTATTCTCTGCTCTGTAATGTTCAAATGACAGATGTCTTTCCATGGTCCTCCTTTATTCGGTAGCTGCTGAGTTGCTAGCATTGCATCAGAGTTCAGGTTGTTACACGAGCATACAATCCTTTTCCACAATGAACAATCCTCCTTTGAAAACCGCCACCACCATTTAAACAACAGCGCTGTGTTTCGAAGCATTGCATCTCCAATCCCCAAGCCCCCAGCCTTTTTCGGTGCCTGGACCAGCCCCCACTTAACTAATGGGATACCATCATTACCATCCCCCTTGCACCACATAAATCTCCTTTGTAACGCAATCAGCTTATCCGCAACCGCCTTTGGCATCCTATACAAGCTAAGGTAATATATTGGTAAGCTATTCAGCACTGATTTGATTAGCACCAACTTGCCCGCTTTGCTTAGGACCTTTGCTTTCCACTGACTGAGTTTCTCTTCCACCTTATCTAGTATCGGTTTCCAAGTCTTCACCAAACGGGGATTCGCACCCAAAGGAATCCCAAGGTATCTAACTGGTAAAACCGCTTCGTTGCACCCCAGTAGGCCACATGCCTGATCTACCC
>NC_029775.3:113009241-113010903 GCF_000817695.3 Arachis duranensis
AGATTTGATTTCTCAAAATTGATGCTCAGCCCCGACATCAACTCGAAACACCGCAGCAGTCTCTTATAATTCACGATTGTGTCTGTTACCGAGGGGCAAAACAATATCGTATCATCTGCAAACTGTAAGTGCGACAATGCGATATGTTCTCCTCCGACCAGTAACAGAGCAATGCGCCCGTTCCTGACAGCTTCTTCCAACATCCGATGTAACACATCGACCACAAGCACAAACAAAAATGGAGAAAGGGGATCCCCTTGTCTGAGGCCTCTCTCCATGTGAAATGGCTTGGATGGTGACCCATTAACCAGGACAGACATAGAGGCCATACTGACACACTCCTCACCTAATTCCTCCAATGCTGTCCAAATCCCATTTTTTGTAACACTATATCCACAAAACTCCATCTGACTCTATCATAAGTTTTATGAAAATCCAGCTTAATGATGGTCGTAAGCTTTATGAAAATCTAGCTTAATGATTGCCACTTTCTTTCGCCGCGCCTTCAGCCAATGGACCGTCTCACAAGCAATGAGAGCACCGTCATGAATTTTTCTGCCCTTGACAAACGCAGTCTGAGTCTCTCCCACCAGATCCGACATAACCGATCTCATCCTTCTCACCAGCACTTTCGAAATCACCTTATATACACAACCTACCAAAGTTATTGGCCGAAGATCCTTAATCTCCTTAGCTCCCACAAATTTTGGTGTCAGCGTCACCCATGTTATATTCGCATCAGAAGGTAACTTTGTGCTTTGGAAGAATTCCATTGCCGCCGCAGTGAACTCCTAATCAATCTCTTCCCAGCATTTCTTGATGAAATTCATATTGTACCCATCACTTTCTGGGGCTTTAGAAGACTCACAATCCCATACTATCTCCCTAATTTCCTCCGCTGTCGGTAGAGCCTCCAATGCCTCTGCCTCAACTCTGCCTACTTGCTTCAACAACCCATCCCGGACACCGATCCTTGGAGCAACCTCCTGATGATACAACTCCTTGTAGAATCCCCTGATTGCATGCTTTATTCTTGCCTAATTCCTCACAAGCCGTCCATGAATCATTAAAGCATCGATCATGTTGTTCCGCCGTCTAGCCGATGCAATATTATGAAAATACCGGATATTCCTATCCATTTCCTTAGCATGTTTGGATCGAGACATCTGTTTTCAATGAATTCCCTTCCTTATATAAATCAACCCAAGGTGGTTATCATCATCGTTGTTAATTATTCCCAAACTCTTACCAAGCTCCCAAATGCATGGCATTCCTTATAGTTCTTCCACAATTCCACTCCACTTAACCCAACCTTGAACCTATCATCCATAGGCGAGTTCCTTTTTTTTTTCTCAATTGAGAGAGGAGTTTTTGTTATTATTACCAGCAATTTCATTAAAGTCTAAACACATGGCCTATATCTTCCATCCAACAAGCTTAATTCTTATCTTACCTCGTAGCACAAGTGATTTCTTTGTCCGAATGATATGTTAGTGTATACATCTTAATTTAACGTATATATATAAGAACTTAATTTTGATGTATTATCGTTTTAGACATGTATCTAATTATATAATAATATTATTATTATATTAATAAAAATAATTAATTTTTATATTAATCACGTAAATGATTATTTAAAAAAATAATATAATTAAATGA
>NC_029775.3:113011382-113019848 GCF_000817695.3 Arachis duranensis
ATTATCTAGGATATGATTTAAAATTGTGATAATAGAATAGTAGTCTAAATATACAATTTTTTTCTATTGCTACATTCACATAAAAAAAACACACATTTTTCTTAATAATCTTACATAAAAAAATAAAGTTAGGACAAGTTAAAAAAATTGATGAATTATATAACTATATGGGAATTTTTTTGGTATTTATGAACATTTTGTCTAAATTATTTAAAAATAGAAATAGAGTAAAGTGGAATCTGCCCTTTTATTTTTTAATCTTATGAGTAAAATTTAGAGTTAGATTTGGTTTTAAATTATATAACAATATAATCTTAATTGTATATTTAATAGTACAGATGTGGTATATACATAGGTAGAACCACTTAGACCAAAAACAAGAAGAAATTGATATTCTTCACTAAGAACGCATCAACAACGTCAAAACAAATTGGATCAAATTAAACTAAGAAGAAGATCCTTTCATGTTTTTTATTTAAAGTATCAATTTTTTTTTTAATAAGTTTCAGGTAAAAGAGAAAAAAGAAAAAAGAAAAAAAAAAAGGCCATAGACAAGTACACTAGCAAATTGGAGCTTAAAATCTTCCCTCGATTAGATACAGAACAACCCAATATGGACAACAGACTCCAACCGATAGGTGAATAAGAAGCTACAACTGGCGATTACATTATCAAAGAAGTAATTTGGCACGTGCATCTTAAGTAGTTATTTAGATTTCTCACTTATTTATTTGTAGCGTGAACATACGCCTGCTTTACTAGCGTAAACATATTTTTCTATATTTGTGTTTCTTTTTTTTATTCATGTTTATTCTTCTTCTTTGTCGCATTTTATCTTTTTTTTTGTGTGTTTTTTTCATTGTCATTATTTTATTGCTGCGGTTGTTGTTGTATTTTTTCTTTTTCTCCTTTCTTCTTAGTAATTTTACAGCATTGATTTTTTTTTATTCATTTTAAAAGAGTGAAACAAGAAAAATTATGAGAAAATGAAATAAGAAGAAGATGACGAAGAAGAAGAAACCTCAGAATATAAGGAGTAAGAAAGAGGAAGAGTTTTGAATGATCTAAAATTTATTAAAATAAAAATACACCGAAATTTCTTAAAATTTTTACACTAAGATTTTGTTATAAAAGCAAAAAAATGTCTTCTTTAATGTTGTATTTTTTCTTCTTCTTTTTTCTTTATATCTTTCTTTTTTTAATTGAATGAACGTAGGTTCATTGTTTTTATTATTGTTAAAAGAATAAAATAAGAAGAAAATTAAAAAGATAAAATAAAAAAAAGATGAATAAAAAAGAATACGATGATGAAAAAGAAGAATAGGAAGCAGTTGCAAGACCTAGAGTAATTTATGATGGCCTAACGCAAGTAGTTATGGAATTATTAATACTTTAGTACTTCGACATCTTGTTAGCAAGTTAATGTGTAAGAATAATCAGATAAATTGTGTACATTTTGGTCGGGTTGTAGATAATATTCGGGAGTGGATCCTCTCCAGTGGAAAAAAAACTGGATAATATCCAGTGGAAGATCTCACCCTTCATTGCATTCTCTTTCTTATTTATTTCTGGTCCCACTTGTAGAATTAAAGGTGGGAGATTACACTTTATTCTCTCCAGTGACAAAAAAAATGGAGAGGATCCATTTTCGGTGCTCACCTTAAAGAATGAAGGGTTGAATCCATTTGTGCTGAGTTTTAAATTATGTATTATCAGAATAAAAATACACCAAAATTTTTTAACAATACACATAAATTTCTTAGTTTTTACACCAAAATTACTTAATAATTGCGACACGCAAATTCAATTCGAAAACAAAAACACAAATAAGACTAAATCATGAACAAAACCACATCCAAATTAATTTTGGATCAGACAACGTCATTAATATGACAAAAATTCAACGATAACAATAATAATAATAATAACGACAATACCGATAAAAAAGATGACGATAATGATGATGATAACGATGATGACGATGACGATTTGATGGTGATGATGATGAAAAAAGGAGGAGGAGGAAAAAAATGAACGAAAAGAAAAAATCAAATAAAAAAAAGGGAAAGATGAAGAGGAGAAGACAATGATAGTAGTGGTGACAGCGATGATGAAAGAAAAAAAGAGAGAAAAAAGAAGAAGAAGAAGAAAATAGCAATTGAGATGTTAGTAAGAAGAAGAAGGAGGAAGAGAATATGCGTGGTTTAAAAAAAAGTTATAACAATTTAGTTAGATTTGATTACGCATTTTACTTGGATATAGAACTTTATTCTATTTATTTAGTTATTCATTTATTATCATGATAAAAAATTAAATTATATAATAAACTTAAAAACTTTTAATGAGGATTTTTAAAAAATTTAATTTTAATATTTATTAATATAAAATAATTTTATACATAAATAATTATCAAAAAATAATATAATTAAAAGACTACATAAAATTTTATAATATTAGTACATTAAGATTAAATAAACTAATTTCAAACTTTTGAAAATATAAAAATTCTAATATTAATATAACAGAAATTTAATCGAGATTATAATATTATATACAGTATACACTTACATCCAAAAGAAACCACACAAACTTGCCTCGCTCGAAATGAAAACTTTCTGGCTATCAAAAAGATCATACAACAACCACCTCATTGCACAGTCTCTAGAACTCGGATAGTTATTCTAAATAGTACAAGGATGTTCATTTTGTAGTTCAATAACCCTATACACATTGTACGAATAGTCTATTGTCTCCCACTCTCCCTAGCAGGATCCATAAAGTTTTCTCTCCAAAGTGAAGAAGAAAATTTAGATTAGAGTGAAAAAATGGATAAAATTACAAATTTATCCTTATATCATTAGTAAATTATAATTTATAAAGGATATTAATGTAATTTCGTTTAAATATAATTTTCTCTCCTCTTATTTTTTCTTCTATCCAAACAAAAGAAACATTTTCTTCTACTTTCTCTTCTTCTATTTTCTCTTCATCCAAACAACACAAAAAAATTAACTTTTCTTTCTATTTCCTTTCCTCTCATTTTTTTTCACCCATTTTTCATTTTATATCCAAACAAAGTGTTAAGGTTGTCATGTCCCTGTGAGCTGTGACTAATGAAACCCAACACATTAGACTTTGCAATTCAATTCCAATGGCTTTGAAAACTTGCTTCACTTTTCTCCACAGTTCACAACACTCTTCTTCCAGAACCTTCTTCTCATTCCCCTCTTCCAATTCTGCTACCTGCATTTTTCACGATGAACCTCACAACAACTACATCCTGCATTTCTCAACATTTTTTACTAAGAGGAAGCTCCATCTTTCTCTTCTTCTCACAACTTTTTCAGAATCCAGTTCGTCTTGCAAATCTTGGAGACTTCGGGAGTCCTGAGTTTGTAGCTGATAAACTTTTACAAACAGAAAGGTGTAAGGTAAGGTTCTTGTTTCCATTGCTAGAACTTTGTATGACTAATGCAAAATTTGAGTGAAGTGATGATGATATTGAATAGGAGAATGAACTGAAAGATTTACTTTGGATTACTTTGATTCTATTGTGAACATCATTTTGCTAATACTAAGCAGTAAGCACTAAGACACTAAAAGCCTAACTATTATATAATAAAAAGGACTCTAGAACCTTCCCTTCCTATCACAAACTATTGGCACCTCACCTGTGCTCTAAAGTATTCCTATAATTATTTATTTTTACCCATAGGTGATTCTCCGTTGATCTTTACTTAATTAAATCAAAAGTAGCAATGGTCAATTGATTTCTTGTTGAGATTGAGGTGTAGAAGTTAACCACTTTTTGTTTATATAACAATAATTTGATTTGATATTAATTTACAAGAGAACATAAAATTTAAATAGAATCAACTCTTTTATTTTTATTTAAATAGATAATTTATAATTAAAGTATGTTGTATAAAGAGCGAAACAGAGTATTAAAAAAAGAAAATATTATGTAATCTAAACGAGTGAAATTTACTATCCTGATTAGTTACAATAACAATAATTTGTTATTGTTAATTTAGAAGAATTTTGCATTGAAAACATAAAACTTAAATAGAGTCAACTCTTTTATTTTTTATTTTTATTTAAATAGATAATTTGTAATTAAAGTATATTGTATAAAGAGCGAAACAGAATATAAAAAAAAATATTATGTAATCTAAATGAGTCAAATATACTATCCCGATTAGTTACAATTATTTAAGTCCTTCTCTTTGAGCTTCAGTCCCGTTTATCCAAAAAGGAAAAAAAAAGAAGATAATTTGTAATTTAAAAAATTGGATTAAAATATTAATTTGAGAGTAAAAAATTATCTTTAACGCTTTGATTTTAGACTTCAAGATTAAGTAGTCCTTCTATAATGCCTTCTGAGAGTCTTTTGCTTTAATTAAAACTATCTATATTTACATAATAGAAAAGATAAAAAAAATCCTAAAATGAATTTTTAAAATAAAATTATTTAATTTTTATTCATAATGTAATATAAATTAATTGACACAGTCTATTTTAGAAAGTGAAGCTTACATAAATAAATAAATACTATATCTAAAAATAGGAAACCAATAAAGAAGAAAAAGTAGGAAACCAAGAAAGAAGAAGGAGGAGGAGAAGAAGAAGAGAAGAAGAAGGAGCTAAGAGCAATCAAATTCTGCAATGATGAATTCGTGGGATATCAGAGACCCGTACGATATGATAGACTTTGATGCCGATGAAGCACCGCAGTTTCAGTTTGAGTTCCGCATCTGCCTGAGCCCGTCTGGAATGGGGACGAAAACAATGTAGGTGAGCCGTGTGCCATGGACGTGAGTGGTAATGAACCACCTCAGCCGGTTATTGATTCATGTTTCCCGGAAGCTATGAAGAGGACAGAGCACTATTGGGGAAGCCCATTATCTGATTATCAACCACTTCAGTCTCAGCCTGAGCCATGTGCCATGGACGTGAGTGGTAATCAACCACCTCAACCAGTTATTGATGAGTGTTTCCCGGAAGTTATGAAGCATAGTTATCAAATCCGGACCGGATCGGTCGGTTCGATCGGAAAACCGGTGAACCGGATCTTTAACCGGTCTGGATTAACAATCGAACCGCACAAGCAGACGAACCGGTCAAACTCGGAAGACCCGGTGAAAACCGGACTGAACCCCTCAACCAGTTATTAATGAGTGTTTCCCGGAAGTTATGAAGCATAGTTATCAAATCCGGACCGGATCGGTCGGTTCGATCGAAAAACCGGTGAACCGGACTTTTAACCGGTCTGGGTTAACAATCGAACCGCACAAGCAGACGAACCGGTCAAACTCGGAAGACCCGGTGAAAACCGGACTGAACCGTGGACTGAACCGGACCGGTCAGACCGCAAATGACGTCAGCATGTGCATTTTAAAAAATCTAACGCAGTGTCACCTGCTGGGTTCGAACCTGGCACTCCTAAAGAAGAAAAGGATTTGTAACCACCAGGCTACCATGCATTTTAAAGTTATTAATACCTTTTTATAAATATATTATAACTTATAAGACGTATCCTAATTAATAACTTTATCTTATTAACTCTTTTACTCATGTAAAATTTAAAATCTCCTTACACTTTTATCTTTTATTCTAACGAGTAATTTTATATTTAATTTAATTAATTTTTTATTTTATATTTACTAACTTAAATTAATTATTTTTTAATTTTACATAATTATTAAAAATATTAAATGTTGTTAAATATTCTTTAAATTAAAAAGATAAACAAAAATATTTTTATTAATCATACCATATTTTTGTTATTGATAATTATATAATATTTATTAATATTAACTCTTTTTCAACATATATTTGATTAATATAATTAATTAATAAATTATTAAAATATTAAAATAATTTAATTTT
This sequence comes from Arachis duranensis, assembly GCF_000817695.3. Taxonomy (NCBI): domain Eukaryota; kingdom Viridiplantae; phylum Streptophyta; class Magnoliopsida; order Fabales; family Fabaceae; genus Arachis; species Arachis duranensis. The sequence goes on from NC_029775.3 coordinate 113,017,272, forward strand.
ATATAAAAAAAATCTTATTATAAAAAAATAAATTTTATATAATTATTTAATTATAACCGAGTCAACCGGTTGAACCAGTGACCCAACGGTTGAACCAGTGACCCGGTGACCCAATAGTCTCACCGAATTGATTACCGGTTCGGTTCTGATAACTATGATCTCTAGAACTCGGATGGTTATTCTAAATAGTACAAGGATGTTCATTTTGTAGTTCAATAACCCTGTACACATTGTACAAATAGTCTATTGTCTCCCACTCTCCCTAGCGGGATCCATAAAGTTTTCTTTCCAAAGTGAAGAAGAAAATTTAGATTAAAGTGGAAAAATGGGTAAAATTACAAATTTATCCTTATATCATTAGTAAATTATAATTTATAAAGGATATTAATGTAATTTTATTTAAATATAATTTTCTCTCCTCTTATTTTTTCTTCTATCCAAACAAAAGAAACATTTTCTTCTACTTTCTCTTCTTCTATTTTCTCTTCATCCAAACAACACAAAAAAATTAACTTTTCTTTCTATTTCTTTTCCTCTCATTTTTTTTCACCCATTTTTTTTCACCCATTTTTCATTTTACATCCAAACAAAGTGTTAAGGTTGTCATGTCCCTGTGAGCTGTGACTAATGAAATCCAACACATTAGACTTTGCAATTCAATTCCAATGGCTTTGAAAACTTGCTTCACTCTTCTCCACAGTTCACAACACTCTTCTTCCAGAACCTTCTTCTCAATCCCCTCTTCCAATTCTGCTACCTGCATTTCTCCGTTGATCTTTACTTAATTAAATCAAAAATAGCAATGGTCAATTGGTTTCTTGTTGAGATTGAGGTGTAGAAGTTAACCACTTTTTGTTTATATAACAATAATTTGATTTGATATTAATTTACAAGAGAACATAAAATTTAAATAGAATCAACTCTTTTATTTTTATTTAAATAGATAATTTGTAATTAAAGTATGTTGTATAAGGAGCGAAACAGAGTATCAAAAAAAGAAAATATTATGTAATCTAAACGAGTGAAATTTACTATCCTGATTAGTTACAATAACAATAATTTGTTATTGTTAATTTAGAAGAATTTTGCATTGAAAACATAAAACTTAAATAGAGTCAACTCTTTTATTTTTTATTTTTATTTAAATAGATAATTTGTAATTAAAGTATATTGTATAAAGAGCGAAACAGAATATAAAAAAAAATATTATGTAATCTAAATGAGTCAAATATACTATCCCGATTAGTTACAATTATTTAAGTCCTTCTCTTTGAGCTTCAGTCCCGTTTATCCAAAAAGGAAAAAAAAAGAAGATAATTTGTAATTTAAAAAATTGGATTAAAATATTAATTTGAGAGTAAAAAATTATCTTTAACGCTTTGATTTTAGACTTCAAGATTAAGTAGTCCTTCTATAATGCCTTCTGAGAGTCTTTTGCTTTAATTAAAACTATCTATATTTACATAATAGAAAAGATAAAAAAAATCCTAAAATGAATTTTTAAAATAAAATTATTTAATTTTTATTCATAATGTAATATAAATTAATTGACACAGTCTATTTTAGAAAGTGAAGCTTACATAAATAAATAAATACTATATCTAAAAATAGGAAACCAATAAAGAAGAAAAAGTAGGAAACCAAGAAAGAAGAAGGAGGAGGAGAAGAAGAAGAGAAGAAGAAGGAGCTAAGAGCAATCAAATTCTGCAATGATGAATTCGTGGGATATCAGAGACCCGTACGATATGATAGACTTTGATGCCGATGAAGCACCGCAGTTTCAGTTTGAGTTTCCGCCTCTGCCTGAGCCCGTCTGGAATGCGGACGAAAACAATGTAGGTGAGCCGTGTGCCATGGACGTGAGTGGTAATCAACCACCACAGCCGGTTATTGATTCATGTTTCCCGGAAGCTATGAAGAGGACAGAGCACTATTGGGGAAGCCCATTATCTGATTATCAACCACTTCAGTCTCAGCCTGAGCCATGTGCCATGGACGTGAGTGGTAATCAACCACCTCAACCAGTTATTGATGAGTGTTTCCCGGAAGTTATGAAGCATAGTTATCAAATCCGGACCGGATCGGTCGGTTCGATCGGAAAACCGGTGAACCGGATCTTTAACCGGTCTGGATTAACAATCGAACCGCACAAGCAGACGAACCGGTCAAACTCGGAAGACCCGGTGAAAACCGGACTGAACCCCTCAACCAGTTATTAATGAGTGTTTCCCGGAAGTTATGAAGCATCTAGTGACTCAACGGTTGAACCAGTGATCCAGTGACCCAATAGTCTCATTAAATTGATTACCGGTTCGATTCTGATAACTATGTTGCACACTACTGGCATCCCCAGTGCCACGTTATTACGATAAAGGCCTATTAATAAGAACATCAACTATTAGCGATTTACATCTTTGAAAAAAGTGCATTGTATTTAAAATAAAATAAACGGAAAAAAGACAAAAATCTAAAGAAAAGGACAACTAGGGTGCATTTAACCAATAGTACCTAGTCTTCATAATTTCCAAATGCAATTTGATAAATGGATGATTGAGTTCACAGAGTCCGTATATATAA
>NC_029775.3:113020807-113036606 GCF_000817695.3 Arachis duranensis
TTTTATAACTCTCTATTCAACAAATTATATTCTCTCTATTTTTAAGTTCAAATATAAAAAATTAAATATTTTTTATTTATTTAATTTAATATTATTTTATATTTTATTATTTATTTAATTTAATTTTTATATAAATATTATTATTAAATTTTCGGTCCCAGCATAGCGTGATTCTCTTGTTAGCTTGAGCAATTCTTATTTTATTATTATCCAATTATCATATGATGCTTGTCTTAGATGTAAAGTGAATTTGTCGAGAATAATTAGGTATATGAAATTATATTTTTCTTTGTTGAAGTGGCAGACTGTAGCATGATAAAGGTGGATATGTTCTTGAAGATAATGTTTCATTCTGATTTCTGTCCACAAGTTTAATGGATTTTTTTAAATAAAATAAAAATAAATAAATATTTTCTTAAATTCAAAATTCAAATTTTATTTTTTAGGATACAATTTTTTTTTTATAATTAAGAGAAGTTCGTTATACTTTCGACGAACTATATGTTAGGTTTCGATGATAAAAGCATGGTTGTTGGAGTGCAAAGCATACTGTTGGTTTTTATTTTTAAAGTTGACATTTTTGTTACGATGTTAAAGAATTCATTATTATACATTCAATAAGATGGTGAAATAGTGTATGATGAAGAGAGTTCTATAATTTTTAGATTAGGGCAACCGATATTCACCTACATGACACTGGAGGTTGATAGTTTAACAGCTTTGAAAAATTTGATATTGCATTCTGTCGGATAGCAAGAGGAAAAGATGATTAAAAAAATTTACTACAGATATCCGACCGAAATAGATGGCAATTTGTTTTATAAAAGGTATATTACACTCGTATTGTGTTTGCATTGTTACTATTATGTTTATGAGATTACGGTAGTGAGAAATGTGTTTGTTGTATTGAATTAGGTACCGTTTGTGCAATGATGAGGACGTACGACTCATACGGTTGTGGCACAACTGATGGACAAATATCCATTTGCTGGAATTATTCGTGTATCTCGTTGAGATGGGTGGCCGAGGATCATCTGCAGATACGGTTGATAATAGTCCGTTGAATGGAGCTGTTAGATGAACTATCAGAAGGACTATGGTGGATCTTAATATGCCACCCAAAGGGAGTCAGGAGAGGTCAAATGTTGAAGCTTGTAATGTTGACTTGATGGACGATGGGATTGAAAGTCATGATGGTTCAGCTATTAAAGATCTGATGATGGATCAATATGAAGTTAACCCCAATGAGGTAGACGACGCCGAGGAAGAACCAACTAAAATTCCCGACAATGGTGACAGGAAGAAGGGATGAACTACTACGGTGACACTCAGATCGCTCTTACACAGCCCGCCATCTCTCAACTGTATGACCGGCCGGATCATTTCACAAAATTGAATCTCGATGCAATGACTTCGGATTGGTCGTTTACCCAGAGAGGTTCTGAAGAGGATCCAAACAATAAGTTTGAGGTTGGACAACAATTTAAGGACAAGGAAGAAGTGATGCTGGCAGTTAAGCAAAGCAAAGCATACCAAAGCAAAGACTTAATAAATCCAAGCAAAACAAAGCAGCGGACATACAACCGCCGATGATGCCTCCGCCTCGGCTATCGCTGGTGGAACTAGGCAAATCACCTGTGGGTCAGCATATGGCATCCACTCAACACAAATCAATACAACAGACGAGATTCAAATTTCAAATCAAAGACTTATTAAAGTAAATTAAATTTAAACATGTTATAATTGAATTTTCTGCACTTACATTCAGCAATAATCCAATCGCATTCAGGGTACGCTTGTAATTAGGGATGACAATTTCTCCCAGCGGAGCTGGTATCTGCGGAGATTTACCCGCCGGAGAGCATATTTGGGGAGTAATTTTTTTCCGTGGGGTACGGATACGGATACCCGTATAACAAATGGGGCGGGGCGGAGAGCGAGGTACCCGCCCGTTGGGTACTCGTTTAATACCCGTAAAGTTAAAATTACAAAAATATCCATATATATATATAATGCTGAAATTTGAAACCCTAGCCCTCAACCCCAAATTAGTCTTCGTGCCTCTCTCATCACTTCCCTCTCTATCACATGAGCATCTCCCTCACTCAATCTGTCTAGCATCTTGCCATCTCCTCCTTTAGTCCTTCCAATCTTCCTTTTCTCGGTGTTGCCGTCCTCCTCCCTCTGAGTCCCTCACATCATCGTCCCTGATCTTCCTCCATCACAGCCGCCGCTCACTTCGTCGCTCACTATTGGTTACTCATAGCTTCACTGCCTCTTTCTCTGCTTTGCAACGCATCTGCCTCAGATCTGCTTTGCAACGCCTTTGCCTTAGATCTGCTTTGCAAATCACGACTTGCTTCGTGACGCCTCTGCCTCAGATCTGCTTCGCGACGCCTCTGCCTCGTGGCGTCTCTGCCTCAAATTTGCTTCGCGATGCCTCTGCCTCAGATCTGCGTCGTCGACGGCAACTCTACTTCAGCAACACATCTGCTCCATGAGGACTCTGTATCGCCTCTGCTCAGTGAAGCTGATGACGACTCTGCTTCGCGGCCACCTTGTAATAAGTTAGATATTTCTGATTTTTTATTAATTGAGAATATATGTTCTGATTTTTATTTGATGAAATTGCTATGAAATTTGGATTAAATTTTGAATTTTGTTTCTGGAAATTGGTTTAGGTTTAGGATTTGGATTTTCTTAATGTGAAATTGGGTTTAGATTTGGATTATGTTAATTGATCAATTTGGATATAGAGTTGGATTTTGTTGCTGTAAAACTAAATTTAGGGTTTTGATTTTTACTGTAAAATTGGAAGATTGGATTATAAAACTAAGTTGATTGAGATGTCATTGTTCACTAGATTTTTGTTCCTTTTATTTTTTTTCTTATTCATTTCCTCTAAACCCGTGGATATCCGTGGATATCCGAATATCCGGCGGGTACGGGGTCCCCATTATTCATTACAGGGATGGTCCTGTCATTGTCCGGGCGATACTGAACTCACCTACAATGCCAACGACAACAATGTTTTACCGCTCAATTTAATTGACTTTGTAATAGTAACATAAACGATTATTATAAGTAAATATAATACCTCTCCATCAGGAAAAGTTGACGAGTATCAAAGTCATCGGGCTGTATCAGCGGGAGGTGGTGATAAGCCCAGGACAACAACAAGCTGACGCACCCGCCTAAATTGCGCTGGCCATACTTCGTGGCCTGACACATCTGGCGATACAGCCAAGCCAGCACCGCCGACTCCCACGATAACCGATCCCACGTCTCAAGGTCCTCCAGCAGTGGGAGCTACCTAATGTGCACCCGAGAGTCAGAGCCATCTGGGAACAGCATACCCCCTATCAGCTGCATAATGTACTCTCTCGTGTACCTCATCAGGCGCTCCTCTGTGGCGTCCTGCTCCAACTCTCCACAAACTGTGTTCTGGAACCTCGTGAGTTTCACCGTCCACTTTGTCTGTGACTGTCGATCATCTAGGCCAGGAACAACACCAAGTAGCTGCTCATAGAACTCCTCAATGGTGCGTCCCTGATGGTGCTGCTCCCACCCACCAATGCATCCACTCACAGGATCACCGTCTATCCTGATCCCCAGCTGATAGGCTACCTCCTACAGTGTGATAGTCATCTCCCCGCACGGTAGATGAAACGTGTAAGACTCAGGCCACCACCTCTCTATCAAAGCCGAGGCAAGCGGCCAATCGTGCTCGAACTCGACAATATAGGCCACATACTGAAACCAAGCTCGTCTGAGATATGACCTAATCTACTCTGGCGGCCGTGCCATCAAATTTTGCCTGATGCACAAAATTCGAGGCACCTACCAAATAGAAACAAATACCACACAAAAAAGGACTGTAAACACATAAAATAAAAAATTTCACTACTAATTAATTAAACTAAATTAAAAAATACTTAAAAAAGGATACCACTTTATCAAGCCTGCCAGCAATGTGCTCAGCGTAATCCACTCTATACATGTCATCCTCATAACGCAACAGCTACTGCTCCATCTAAATACAATCTAGTAAAATGAAAACACACACACTAAACTCAGCTCCTTTTACGTTAACCAAATTATTAAAGATATATATTTAATTGTCTAACTCGGCTTATAAACTTAATAATTCTAATTCTACCCTAAACCCTAACTGACGCGCTCAACTACCTAATTAATTAGTAAATAACTACCCTAACATAAAATCAGTAAGTTTGTCATTCTAACTAATATATAATCTATAACTAATTGTATTAACTAACATGTCAACCGTTATTCTAACTAAGCTAAAGAAAACTAACTCTAAGAAAGCTAAAAAATTAACTCTAACTAAGTTATTATTCATTGACCTGGAACTGAGAAAGTCGTCTGCAATAAACTTTACGTGCGTCGAAAACACAAGATAAAAGAAGAAGAGAGTGAATTTGGAAGAAAGTGAAAGAAAAGAATAAGATAAATATAAATGGTCCCACTAAATTTTTATACTGTGCCGAACTTAACATAAAATTCGCCGGGGAGTGCGGCGAACTCTATATAAATTATAGAGTTTGCCGAGAGTACGACAAACTCTATAATTTGTATAAAATTTGCTGGGAATATGAAAAATTTTTCCTAATTATCCAAAAAAAAATCATATCCGGAGAAATAAAATTTGAATTTTAGATTTTAAAAAATATTTATTTTTTATTTTTTTGAGAAAAAAATCCCAAGTTTAATACACTTAAATGCAAAATTAATTAATGGTTACATCATAGTGTTTATTTAATTATTCCGTCATAATATGTGTCATCTATCTGTGGTTTAAGTGTAATTTTAAGATTTTCTTTTTCATCAAAATTTCTGAACATATTTTGACACTTGAATATTGATTATATATATTAAAATAACAATAAAATTAGAAGTACAAGATTTTTTAAATTAAGTTTTTAATTAAATCATTTCGCACTTCTCTTTTGCAGATATATACGCATTATGTTGTTGTTTTTTCTTTTTTTTTGCTACGTCTTTTTTTTTCTTGTCATCTTTCTTGTCATCGTTATCTTTTTTTGAGTGTTTTTTTTCAATATCATTGTCATTATTGCTATTGTGATCGTCGTTGTCATGACCATTGTTTTGTTCTTAATTCTCTTCTCTTTTTTCTTTTTTTCTATCCTCTTTTATTATTATTATCATCATCATCTTCGTGATTTTCTTCTTCTTCTCTTATATATGTTTGTACGGTCAATCGGTTACCGGACGGTTCGGGAGGGGGATTTGAGATGGTGGAAAAGCCTTAATCGGTGTGACTGTGCGGGAGGTGATCAGCCGGAAAAACGAGGTCTCGACGTGGAGAGAAAAAAGGGGGTGTCACCTGCAAAGACACTCCGACGCCCTAGTCAGTTAGTGTGCAGGCAAAAGGTGGATAGGTGGTGTGTGACGTACCTTGGGGGAAGGACATGTCCTTCCCCATTTATACCGTGTCAGAGGTGGACCCTGTAAGGATGGGCCCACCTTCCTCGAAGCTTCCTCACAGCTGTGGTGGAGAGCTGTCAGGATGCGTGTCCGGGTTGCGTGGCGAGTATTGTATGTCCGACCGTTCGGGTCGGGTCCTCAGTGGGTCGGGTTGACTCGCAAATGGCCTGGGCCAGGCCGTAACAGTGCCTCCAACGCGCCGGCAATTAGCCGCACGGGCTGTTGGCGGCGTGTTATCTCTTCGTTCGCGGTCGCCAGGTCAGTTGTCCGTGGAGAGGACGCGCCTCTTGTGTGCGTGCCCGTTCGTTGTTGGGACGATCATTCGTCGCCTCGTTCCTCGTGCGGAGCATTGAATGCTCGTAATGGATTGAAAAACCCTGTATGCAAAGACCATTTTGCCCCCAGACCTTTCGCGCTCTCTCTACGACAGTTTTAAACAGTTTCGCATTAGTTTTCTTTTCCCATTCTTGCTTCTCCTAATCACTTTTGCTTCTCCTTTTTCTTCATTCTCCATTATCCAGAATCTCATTTCAACATTCCTGCGCGTCCCACTCTTTTTCAAGTTTTTTCCATTAATCCAGGTAATCATCGTTCCCTTCCCTCTTCTGCCTCAATGGTTTCATGCATGTTCATTGTATGTGCTTGCTGCTTGTTATTTGATTTTTGTAGGATAGACACCTTTTTTTCTATCAAGTAGGGTGTGTCAGGGGAGTTACCATTCTGGAATAAGCCTTATTTGGTTTTACCTTTAGGTACACTTAGTTTGAGTTGTAGGATAGGTGAAGTGTGGTTTTTTGGGTTTTTCCGGGCTTCCGACCTCATGGACTAACCGAGCGGTGTCCCCACTGTAGGTATGCCTCGTGTCGTCGCCCGGGCTTCCACCTCTGATGTGGATTACGACCCGTACGCTTGGGTGGTTTCCGATCTCAGGGACTCCCCCAACCAGATGGGTGAGGAGGAGCTCACAGAATTTCGTCAGGCCGAGTACCTGTGTGGGGGTACCAATGAATAGGCCAATTATGACGTTTATGTTCGAGCTCCTCATGAGCGGTTGTATGAACTCAACTTCAATGCCCCCGAGTTGCCGACTGGATCTGGTTTTATAAGGCTATGTTCACCCAAGTAGGGGTTTGCATCCCTTTCTCTTCCTTTCAGATGGGTCTTCTTAATCGGATCTCAGTGGCGCCATCTCAGTTGCATCCAAACAGTTGGGCTTCAATCCGCTGCTTCGAGATGGTGTGCGAGTACTTGGAGCTGCCGGTGTCTGTTGATATTTTTCTTTATTTCTTTAATCTTATGAACCCTTCCAAGGAGGGGAAAGCAAGGAAGGGGTTCATGTCTTTCCGATCTGCCCAGGGGCAGAGGATATTTGGCTTGTTCGAGGACTCCTATCATGGGTTCAAGGACAAGTATTTTAAAGTTCGGCCGGTTAAGGGTCATCACCCCTTTTGGTTATCGTTGGAGGGGGAGCGCCTCATCCCGACGTACTGGAGCTTCGGGGCGGGGTCCAACCCTTTTATCAAAGTCACTTACAAGGGGATGTCGGCCGTGGACCGAAAGGTAGCCGATGTACTGTGGGCTATTTTTGGGAGGAATCAAGTGAATCCCCACCTCCTTATGGGTAGTCGGGATGTCACCCAGGATTATATTCGTGAGTCGTCTTCATCGTGTTGTCATTAGTATGATTGTTTGTTTTGCCTTGCTGTGTTGATTACTAACTTGTTCGTTTCTTGCTTGTAGTGGGGATGTCTGCCGAAGTGACCAGTCTCGAGAACTTGTTCAATACTTTCTTGGCAGAAGATGTTGGGGAAAAGGCTGGGGAGCAGCCAGTGGTGCCTCCTGGGAACGAGGGGGAACAGGTAATACCCACACCTCCTGACGTCGTCATGTCGGATAAGGATGCCGGTGCGACGCATGATTCCCCTGTTCCCGAGGAGGTGGCTGGCACCGGGCACTCATCTTCCATTCAACAGGCCGAGGATGAGGAGTTGAGGGTTATCCCAACACCAAAGAGGCAAAGGTCGCATTCTAGCCCGGAAGGGGTCCTTATCGTTATGGAGAGGAACTTTGATGCTGGTGCGTTTATAGACTTCCAACTGCTTCCCGACACAGAGGAGCATTTCCACGGTACCGACCTCTCGGGGCAAGTGCGGTGGATGTATCGTACTCTCCTTCGCGGTGCGGCCATAGCTCGAAAGGCCGAGTTTGAGTTGTCGGGCATGGCATCGCTGCGCCGGAAGCTCGAGTCTGCCGTCACGGCCAATAATAAATTCAAGGTTCAAGTGGAAACACTCCAAGGGCAGCTGTCCAAGGCGAAGGAGCAGCTTAAAACTGCCGATGAGAAGGCTACATCTGCTGAGGAAAAGCTGAAGACCGCTGATGCTTCTGTGTCTCACTTGACCGAGCGGGAGATGACCCTGGAAAGCCAGTTGAACGCCGCGCAAAGTCGAGTGGTCGCCTTAGAGAAGGAGCGGGATACGGCCATTGCGGCTGCAAGGTCAGCTCGGGAAGAGGCAGAGGAGTTCAAGAAGAAGCACAAGGAGGTGAGAGAGCAAGGAAAAAATACGATCTTCATGACTGAAGATGCTCTCAAGGCTCAGGTGAAGATTATTGCTCCCGATTTTGACACGTCGGCAATCGGCGTTTTCAAGACCATCAAGGATGGCAAGATCGTCGATATGCTGAGGAAGTGATTTCCTGTACCTTATATTTTTGTGGGTTTGTTGTAGGACCTTTTTTGAAACTTTGAAGCCTTTTGTCGTACTTGACTTTGTTAACCGTTTGGTCGGTTTATGGATACCACTTTTTGCTTATGTTGCTTTCGTTTCTTCTTATTATGTTGCTTTCGTTTGTTCGTTTGCTCGTTTATTCGAATTACTGTTATGCTGGTATTTCGTCGGAGCGAGTTCTCTCTTTGTTGGGGCCGTTTGTTATGGCCTTAACTTGATGGGCTCCCGGGGTGATCAGTCCCGAGGCCACGTATTGTTTATATGGTGCTCCTTGTGAGGAATTCGCTTACACGAGGAGTGGGTTAAGAGAGGTAGATAAAACGCAACATAAAGTTTTGACAAGGACTATTCAACTGGGGATTAAACAAAGTTTATTTTCATAGTAAAGGTGCTATTACACAATGAACCACTTAGCTTGTTTGGTCGCCGTGTATGGGCTAGGAGTAGAATCTTCTCAAGTTGCCCGCATTTCATGTTCTCGGGATTTCCTTGCTGTTGAGCTTTCCTAACTTGTGGGCCCCTTTGCCAATCACCTCTCTGACTCTGTAGGGGCCTTCCCAATTTGCCACAAGTTTGCCTTCTCCTGGGGTCGGTAGACCGATGTCGTTGCGTCTCAGAACGAGGTCGCCTTGTTCAAATTCTCTTTTAAGCACTTTGGTATTGTAACGCAGGGCCATTCTTTGCTTTAATGCCATTTCTGACAAGTGGGCCATCTCTCTGTCCTCATCCACTAAGTCCTTTTCCACAACTTCCTCTACTCCCTTTAAGAGTAGTCGTGGGCTCGGTTCACCGATTTCCACGGGTATTACCGTGTCTAGCCCGTACGTTAGTCGGAATGGAGTTTTCCCCGTGGATGACTGCTCGGTTGTTCAGTAGGACCAGAGGACCGAGGCGAGTTTGTCGGCCCAAGCAGCTTTTTTATTATCCAGCCGCTTCTTGAGTCCTAGTAAGATGATCTTGTTTGCAGACTCGACCTGGCCGTTTGTCTGGGGATGTTCTACCGAGGAGAATTTCTGCCTTAAGCCCAGGCCGGTGAGGAACTCTGTGAACTTCTTGTCGGTGAACTGGGTTCCATTGTCTGAGATGACGACCTCCGGGATGCTGAATCGGGTTATCACCTGTCTCCACATGAAATTTCTGCAATTGGATGAGGATATGCTAGCCAGTGGCTCGGCCTCTATCCACTTAGTGTAGTAGTCGATGGCGACGATGAAGTACTTGACTTGTCCTTGACCAACAGGGAAGGGTCCCAAGAGGTCAACTCCCCATTGTGAGAAGGGTCGGGAGGACGTTAAAAGGCTCAGTTCGGAAGCTGGTGCTTTGTGGAAGTTGGCATTCTCTTGACACTTGACGCATTTTCTCACAAATTCTTTAGAATCCGTCATCATCGACGGCCAATAGTATCCAGCTCGTATTAGCTTTCTTGCTAGGGCTTTGCCCCCTATGTGGTGGCCGCAACACCCTTCATGGACTTCCCTGAGTACGTAGTCCGTCTGGTCGGGGTGCAGGCACTTCAATAGGGGTTGGCTGAGTCCCTTTCTAAACAGCTGACCCTGGATGATCGTGTACTTGGCTGCCTCCCTTCTCAGGGTTTTAGCATCCTTTTCGTTGCCGGAGAGTTTGTCTCTTTCTAGGAAGTTAGTGATTGGGTCTAACCAGGAGGGGCTTAGTCTTGACAGGTGTAGGGTAACTGCTAGTTCCTTTATCATGCCCTGAATGAGAGATCGGTTGCCTTCTCCTGGTTTTGTGCTGGCCAACTTGGATAGGAGGTCTGCCCGTGTGTTCCTTTCCCTTGGAACGTGTTGGATCATGAACTATTCGAATGCCTTGCTCAATTCCTTGACTTTTTCTAAATACTTTTGTAATAGCGAGTCTCTGGCTTGGTAGCTTCCGTTTACTTGCAAGGTGACGACCTGTGAATCGCTGTATATCTCCAGTCTTGTCGCTCCGACTTCCTTTGTCAAGGCTAAGCCTCCCAAGAGGGCTTCGTATTCTGCTTGGTTGTTCAAAATGGGGAACTCGAACTTGATCGACTGCTCGTATATGACTCCAGCCAGGCTCTCGAGGATGATCCCGGTACCCCCGGACGTTTGGTTAGAGGCCCCATCAGCATGGAGCCTCCACCGTGTGCCCGTCTCTTCGGTTGGATCCCCCGTCACTTCTACCAAGAAGTCTGCCATTGCTTACGCCTTAATCGCATGCCGAGGTTCGTATCGTATGTCGTATTGGGAGAGCTCAATGAACCAAGTCATCATCCTTCCCGCTAAATCAGGTTTCTGAAGCACTTGTCGGATTCCTTGGTCCGTTCTAACGACAATCTGGTGGCCTTGGAAGTATTGTTTTAATCTTCGAGAAGAGGTCAAGAGCGCCAGAGCTAACTTCTCCAGTTTGATGTACCTCAGTTTCGCCCCTTGTAGGGCTCTACTCACAAAGTAGACTGGTTGTTGAGCCTTTCCTTCCTCTCGTATCAAAACCGTTGCTAGGGCTTCCCCCGTTATGGCTAGGTATAGGTATAGCGGCTCCCCGGCCTTGGGCTTTCCAAGTACAGGGGGTGTCGCTAGGATTTCTTTGAAGTGTCTGAACGCTTCCTCGCATGCAGGGGTCCACTCAAATGCCATTCCTTTTCTCATCAGACTGAAGAAGGGCAAGGCCTTTACTGCCAAGGCTCCGCGGAATCGGGATAACGAGGTGAGGCGACCTGCCAGTCTCTGAACGTCCTTAACACAGCCCGGGCTCTTCATTTTGAGTATTGCTTGGCATTTCTCGGGATTGGCTTCCACTCCCCTCTGGGTTATCATGAATCCTAGGAACTTTCCAGCTTCCATGGTGAAAGCGCATTTGAGGGGGTTGAGCCTCATGCCATGTTATCGAAGAGATGCAAATACACTTCCCAGATCGCTCAGGAGGTCGTCAGGCTACGTAGTCTTTGCGAGGATGTCGTCCACGTGGACTTCCACTGTCTTGCCTATGAGGCTGCCAAATATTTTGTTCATCAGCCTTTGATATGTTGCCTCTGCGTTTTTTAGGCCGAATGGCATCACCTTGTAGCAATAGGTTCCCCCGGGTGTTATGAATGCTGTCTTGTCCTCGTCGGGTCGGTGCATCGGTATTTGATTGTAGCCGGAATAGGCGTCTATGAAGCTCAGATACCGGTACCCCGCTGCCGCGTCGACAAGTGCATCTATGTTGGGAAGGGGGAAATAGTCCTTGGGGCATGCCTTGTTGAGGTCGGAATAGTCCACGCACATTCTCCATTTGCCATTGTGCTTCTTTACCAGAACTACATTTGACAGCCAGGTCGAGTAGTCTAGTTCTCGTATAAAGCCTGCTTCTAGGAGGCTGGCTGTCTGCCTGACCACCTCCTCTGCTCTCTCTTGGGACATCTTCCTTCTTCTTTGGGCTACTGGACGGGTGTCGAGCTTGACGACCAAGTGATGTGACATGACTTGGGGGTCTATGCCCGGCATATCGGCCGGTGTCCAAGCGAATAGATCTCCATTGGCCCTGATCATCTCTACTAGAGGCTCTTTCAACTCATGTGGGAGGTTTTTATTAACAAACGTGAACTTTTACTCTGTGTCGCCGACCCTGAACTTCTCCAGGTCCCCCTCTGGTTCTGGTCTCGGCTTATCGTCGACTCTGCCGTCTAGGTCGGCATCCTCGTCGTCATGGTCACGATGTCGCCTCCTCGGCTCTCTTATATGGTGTGAAAATTTAGTCAGCTTTTCGTCCCTTATCGCCTGTTCTAGTGCATCCTTCAGGTCAAAGCAGTCATGTGTTTGATGTCCATAGCCCTTGTGGTAGTCGCAGTAGAGGCTCTTGTTTCCCCTGGTGCAGTCCTTGAGTGGTCGGGGCTTCGACAAGATTCCTTTCTCGGCTATTTGCTGATAAACTTCCATGATGGGGAGGGTGAGTGGGGTGTAGTTGGTGAATTTTTCTACCCGGGGGAACGATCTGGATGCCTTGCTCGGGCCTCCGTCTCTGACTTACTCCTTCTGCCTTTCTCCGTTACCGTGTTTCCTGGGTTGATTGTAGGAGGGCTGTCGTTTGTTGGCAGCCACAACTCGGCTAACTTCCTCATCGTTTATGTACTCTTTGGCTACGGTTTGGATCTCATGCATAGTCCAGACTGGCTTTGTGGTGAGGTGTTTTCTGAAGTCCTCGTTAAGGAGACTGTTCGTCAGACAAAGGCTGGCCACCGAGTCGGTTAAGCCGTCGATCTCTAAGCACTCGTCGTTGAACCGGTCCAGGTATTTCCTAGTCGTCTCCCTGGGCCTCTAGGTTACCCCGAGTAGGTTGATCGGGTGCTTTGCCTTTGCTATCTGGGTTGTGAATTGAGCTAAGAAGGCACGGCTGATGTCTAAAAACCTATAGATGGACCCTTGTAGGAGGCCGTTAAACCACCGAATCGCGGGTCCTGCTAGGGTGACTGGGAAGGCGCGACATCGGACCTCCTCTCCTACCCCTTCTAAGTTCATCTTGGCCTCGAAGGCCGTCAGATGTTCCAGGGGGTCTTGTGTCCCATCGTTCCTCATGTCCGTCGGCTTGTCAAAATGCTTTGGCAGCCGGACCTCGAGGACAGAATGGTGGAACGGGGTTGCACCCATTATTACAGGTTGCCGCGTTCTCTCGGACCTGCCTTCGTCCCTTTCGCGTTCTTCTTTGTTAGCTCGTGTTCTTCTGTTTCGAGAGTATATGAGGGGGTCGCGTCGTCTCCTCGGGCGCTCGCTCTCTTCCTGACTACTTCCAGTCTCATATACCGGGGTGGACGCACGCCGGGAGTGGCTTCTTTGGGAGGTCCTTTCCCGACTCTCGGGAGAAGGAGAATAGTTTGGGTCAGAGGTGTGCTGGGTGCGTTCCTGTTCCGCCAGCTGACTCTCTAGATTCTGCACCCTGTGGCACAGCTCTTGCATTATTCGGGCGTTGTCGCTGCCGGTTTCCCCGAAGGGGCGCCCTTCGGCAGCTCGTACGATCGTCCCGGCCCGTCGTGGGGGGGATCTTGCTCGTCCTCTGGATGAAGCCGCAGAGGCAACCCCCCTGGGATTAGCCCTGCCTTCGAGCTCTACCGTACCAGTTGCGATGTTCATCTAGGCGATTCCCACAGACGGCGCCAATGTACGGTTAATCAATTACCGGACGGTTCGGGAAGGGGATTTGAGATGGTGGAACGCCTTGATCGGTGTGACTGTGCGGGAGGTGATCAGCCGGAAAAATGAGGTCTCGATGTGGAGAGAAAAAAGGGGGTGTCACCTGCAAAGACATGCCCTAGTCAGTTAATGTGCAGGCAAAAGGTGGGTAGGTGGTGTGTGACGTGGCTTGGGGGAACGGCAGGTCCTTCCCCATTTATACCGTGTCAGAGGTGGGCCCTGCAAGGATGGGCTCACCTTTCTCGAAGCATCCTCATAGCTGGGGTGGAGAGCTGTTAGGACGCGTGTCCGGGTTGCGTGGTGAGTATTGTGTGTCCGACCGTTCGGGTCGGGTTCTCAGTGGGTCGGGTTGACCCGCAAATGACCTGGACTAGGCCGTAACAATGTTCAAGAAATTAGAGTATAAAAATTTTGGCATACAACATAAATATTTTAGTATCCAAAATATAAAATTTTAAAGAACCACATATCTAAAATATTAACACATAACTAATAAAATATACACAACACATAAATTTTAGTATACAACATATAAATCTTAATGTATAGCACAAAAATTTTAGTATACAATACAATTTTTAAAAGACTACATATCCATAATATTGATTCACTCAACTAACAAAATACATTCATAAAAGTACATTAGCAACAAAAAATTTACGTGTTATGTATAAAAATTTCTATGCTATACGCAAATATTTATGTACTATATGTAAAAATTTTATACTATACCGATAAATTTGTGTTACGCGCAAAAAATTTTGTGCTATATTAATAGATTTCTATATTTTCTAATAAAAATTTCTTTACTACAAAAAAAAGAGAAATAATGACATATGTATGCATTTTTTCGTTAAATTTATATTAAATTATCAGATTTAATTATAAAAATAATACATAATAGCTCATCTTTAAACACTACTTGCTAAGTATGGAGTGCTACACTCTTGTTAATTCAGCAAATCTCAACACTTTATTTATAGTCCCCACTACGATTTGAAATTTTTTTTTAGTAGTATATGATAATAATATTTATTTGCCCCCACTAAATTATTAAATTTGACCCCACAATAAATTTTTACTCAACTTTTAGTACTTCATAGTCAATTTAAAAATTTCATATTAGATGTCGTTAGAATGATCAATTCTCAATTTAAATGAAATTTGTGTTTTTTCTTAGAAATCAACTCGAAAGAGTGTTATTTATCTTTTTTTTATATTAGTTTTATTTATTTTTTCTGTAACAACTACATTAATTGAAAAAACTTTTTTAACTATGAATCTCAATAAAAATTGACTTTTAATTATATAAGAAGTAAATTTTTAAATAAGTATTTACTTATATATATGTATTGTCAAAATAATCAATTCTCAATTTTAAATTAGGTTAGTGTTTTTTCTTAGAAATCGACTGAAAAAATATTATTTATCTTCTTTTAAAATTAGTTTTAATTTTTTTGTAGCAACTGCATTAATTGAAAGAACTTTCCTAACTATAAATATCAATATATAAGAATCGACTTCTAATTATATTGAGTCCTAACTATAAATATCAATATATAAGAATCGACTTCTAATTATATTGAGAAGTGAATTTTTAAATAATTGTTTAGTAATATATAAGAAAGAGAAATTTCAGTTGTATTGTCAAAGAAAAAATCATTTATTTTTTTCTAAAATATAAAACTTAAAAAAATAAAATTTTAAATTATATGTTATTATTTAAATTATTATTTTAGTATTTTAATTTATAAATTAGATATTTTAAAATTAATCATATTATATGTACATAAAAAATAACCACCTGTATATATATTGAAATAAAAAATATACATTAAAAATAAATTAAATCATATATGTATTTATATACAAATATATAATAATTAATAAATAATTTGATAACTAATTTTTATATATACAAAATATTTTTATTATAAAAATTATTATTATTATTATTATATATTTTTTTTTGCCCTGCTATTAAAATTTTTTAAATCTGTCACTGATCACGTTGAAGATGAACTACTAGTTAAAGCATGATAAAGATGCTTAAAGATACCAGATCAGTAACAATAGAGTAATAGAAGAGTTTCATCAAGTTTTGCTGAGTACTTCGCTGGTGTAATATGATTGTTTTGTCTCGGGTCGTGTTGAATGAGGGATTTTTTTTTTTTTCGGTCTATACAAGCTTATTCGTTCGTAAAAATCAATACCAAATTGAATAGTTAAAATATTAAATAAATTGATAAAAAAAAATTTTGATGACAGATTTGTTTAAATGATATTATTTTATAAGTGTGGAAGCACTATGCGCAAACATTAATGTTATTCATAATCTTTGTTAAAAAAATATATACATAAAAAGATAAAGTGAATTAAGTGTGTTATATATCTAATTAATTTATTTTAAAAAGTTAATAAAAAATAAAAAAATTAATATTAATTTTTTTTTAC
>NC_029775.3:113037192-113055551 GCF_000817695.3 Arachis duranensis
TACTCACTTTTGTGGGTTTGTCATCAGATGTAACATCTAACTTGTTATCTGTTAACTTGGCTAATACATGATGATGTATAAAAATAATACTTCAAAAAAATTTCTTTACTTCATTATTATTTCAATAATTCACAAGCGATGTGCTAACGCAAGCACATATGCTTAATTATTAATTCAAAAGAAAATTCTGGACAAAAAGTTGTGGATATACAAGATAGATATAATAATAAATTAAGAATGTTCAAATTAGTTCTTAAAAAGTTACTTATTTTTTAAATTGATTTTTAAAAAAATTTATTAATTAAATTTATATTTTAAATATTTTAAATTAGTTATATTAGTCCTTCTTTCACTTTATTTATAGATAGTATTAAAATTTATTAATGTGACACATTAAGCGACACTCCAATACACATCTAAGAATCCTATTAATTGATTATTAACATGATTAGTTTATGAAATTAAATCAAATCAACTCTAAATTAAAGGACTCTAATGTTTCTTGTTTTCTCCTCAATTAGGTTTAATTTTGATTTGATCTAATTTCTTAAGCTTATTATATTAATAGTCAATTAAGATTTTTAGGTGTACGTTAGAGACTTTAAATGTCACTTAACCTGTCACATTAGTAAATTTTGACATTATTAACAAACAAAATGATGGAACATGACTAATTTAAAATTTTTAAAGGATGAATTTGATTAAAAAAATTTCAGAGACTAATTTGAAAAACGAGTGATCTTTCGGAAATTAATTTGACTATTTATTTAACAAATTAAATATTACAGTAATAAACAACTAGTCATTACATCCTTTATAGGGATGGCAAAATGGGTCGATTCAGTCGGGTTGATCCTTCTTAAAGAAACTGGTCGAATCAAAATTTAAAACTCGCCAAACTTAAAAAAAATTTGTCAAATTTGCACTGCCAATTTTTCGAATTTTGACGAAACAGAGCAAGACGGACCAGTCCATAAGGTCAAAGATTTTTATTTTATTTTTTATTAAATAAAAAAATAATTATTACTACAAAATTAATAATTATATAATTTTTAAATATTTTTTATTTTTATTTTTAATTATTAATTTTATTTATTTTATTTTATAGTTTTGTATTTATATATCATAATTTGACTATTTTTTATTTGTATTTAATTTTTTAAATAATATTTTTTAATTAATTTTAATAAATTTTATTTTATAAAAAAATAAAGTCAAGTGGACTAACCTATCAATTTGTCAATCTACTGTAAAATAGAATGAGTTAACATTTTAAATTTATTTTAGTTGGTGAAACGAGTCTATCCTTCTATCTTTGCCATCCCTTGATTCTTCACATTAAAAGGGAGCAGACGCAAGGCAGAAAAAACACACCAATCACATTCTATATAAAAGAAATTAATTAATTAATTAAAAGTCGAGAAATTTAATTAATTAATTAATTAAAGGTCAAGGAATTTGTTTATCATTTTAATAACATAATAATAAATTTCTATCCTATAATGATTTCAGATCTCGGTGTGTTTTTATTTTTTATTTTTTATTTTTTTAGACTTGTTTATCTTTCTATTTAGGAGTTTTTTTATCTTATTTATTTATTTCTAGATTGCAGGCCCACTTCAAAACCCGATTTTACATTTTAAACAAGGGTAATTACCCATATCATGCACGTAGTAAGATTGAAATTATAATTTAAAATTAATTTAAATTATAATAATTTAATTAATAAAAAAATAACATATTATGTATTATTTATTTTTTTAATTTAGTATTAATTGGATTAATTCTAAAATAGTTATTAATCGGTTTTAATAATTTACTTTTTTCAATAAATCAGATATATATACTAAATATGATCATAAATAATATAATAATAGTTAAATCCACCAACAAATATATTAGTTATTATCACACTATAAAACAAATTAAATATAAAGGCTATTAACATTTATAAATCTATAAAATTGCACTGTCTTTGATTCGTGTAAGGATTTACTTATCAAATAAACTTAAAATATGAACGAAAAATATTTATAAAATGGATCTAGCATCACTTGAAAGAATCATGGAAAATAATCAACTTACCTTATCATTCATGAGAACCATTTCTATGTAAGTCGTCTTATTCTTGCCAAATTTGGATGGGACTTTCCATAACCTTATAATTATTGCCTTTATTTTTCAAACTTTTTTATTACATAATCTATTCATCTACCATAGATAACCCTGTTGATAGAATCGTAGTTAGTAGCCCTTAGGTATGAAAAATAATAAATAGAAGAAGATCTATGTCTGAGGTATAAATTTTCTAGATGATAAATAATTGTAACAATTCACTATTACTCCTTATATATATATACACACACTAATTATACACGATAATAATTAGCAAATATTTTCAATGAAGATACTTGCTACCATTAGGTGAAATTTATGCCATTATATTTTATTAACCTTTATAATTAATTCAATAGAGATACTTACTCAATATATATGTTATCTACATTAATTATATGTCAATATTTTTAGGAAAGAGCTAAAAGAGGAGATATATAAATATATATAATATTATTGCTATATAGAAAACATACATAAATTGTTATATTTTTTTATTATATTATACAACTTAAAATTATAGTATCATGTTATTATTAATTTTAGATACTGTAACACCCTACCATACAGAGTCTTATGCTTAAGTCATAATTCAGAGATGGCAAGGTATTATGACCTCTAAAAATAAAAATTTAGTACGTATAGTAGTATGAATAATTGATTATAACTAGGAGCCTTTGTAGGAAAATGGGTAAACAAAAACCGCAACCTTAAAGCGCAACACTCCGATCGATAACGTAACGAACAAGGATAACCAACGCGAGATTATATATATACAAAGGAGTGTCAAAAACAGGAATATCAAGACTCAAGATCCGGCTGCGAAGATAACCGGTCTTAGCATAACAATATATACATATGATAAAATAAGGAAAACCCCAAAGGAAACCCAAAGGGACACAAATACATAAAACCTATTCTCCAAAATCTCCCATAAGAGGAGTCATCACAGTTTGTATTATTTAATGGAGATCAAAGTATCTAAGCAAAACATATAAACCAAAACATAGCCCCGAGAACAAAGGATCTTCGCCAATATAGAAGTCTCCAGCATGTCTCAACGGGAAATCTCACGTCCTGCATCTGAAAACCACAAAATCCGCATGGGTGAGAACCAGAGGTCCCCAGCATGGTAACAACTTCCACATATATAATACATAATAATGGAGGAAAGCCGAAGGCAATCCTAGAACTTCCTCCAGATAATATCCAAGCTTATAAACAAGCTAAACCATACAAGACAACTGACTAAAGATTCTTCAGTCTAACTAATACTTCCCTTTCCAATTCCTTCAGACCTCCCAACCACCAGCAGAAGTATAATATAGCAAACACAGTTATATCACATGCATCCCCAACTCGAGTTATACTCGTCATAAACTTGATCATAATCATGATCTATATCCATCACCTTCACTGGTGAATATTTACGGGGGCGAGCTCATCCGGGTCTTTCACAGTGCCCGGCCACACTTATGACATAGGGTCAACAGAGTATAAGTCTCAACCTGAAGCACGTGGTGGCTTGCCACTGCTACTACCCAGGGAAACTCGTATCTCTGATAGTGGAAGTGCAAATCACAATTATCAATAATTCAGCATAAACATGCATGAATTCTCATCCATGGATCAACATCCATATCAGCCATCCGGCTCACGGTTAAATCCATAACCAGCCAATATTCATAGCATACACAGCTATTCCGGTTCACGGTTCAATCCAGAACCAGCCAATAATCATAGCATACACAGCTATTCCGGCTCAAAGTTCAATCCAGAACCAGCCAATTCATAAAAAATTACAGCCCTTCGGCCAATGGCATACAAGCACTTCCACCTCCATCCTCCACATCTCACATAATCATCAATGATCCTCATTGATTATTCATTTTCCTTTGCTTCACTCGCAAGTTACCACATCCACTAGCTCCTTCTCTCATAGCTAGGCATATCATAATGATTTAAGATATAAGTGGTGAGATCGGAGGCTCAGAAATATGAAATTTGGCTTTTAAAACTCAAAAATCAACTTTGGGATGAAAACAGGTCCACGCGTACGCGCACTCCACGCGCACGCGTGGATGGCCTCAAAAACTTCATCGACGCGCAAGCGTCATGCACACTAACGCGTGGATTAAACATTTGCCAACCGACGCGCACGCGTCAACCACGCGTACGCGTGGGTGTTCTCGTGCCCCAGGCACAACACTAGTATAGTTTTGGCATAACTCTCTGGAAAATGGCTGGGCATTGGGTGCAGCACCATCGGTGCGCCCACGCACATCACGCGTACGCGTGTATGGCATTTTCGGGAAGAACGGCGCGCACGCGCCAAGTGCGCCCACGCGCAAGGGGTCATTCTGCTAAAAATTTTCTAAGTTAAAAGCTGCAGAATTCACAGATTCAACCCCCAATCTTCTGACGGACATAACTTTCTCATTTTAAATCGTTTTTCACCCGTTCTTCGAACGGCATGGACATCCCGGATCCAATTTCATTTCTAAAAAGATTTGGTACAAAACAGAGATCCGTAGTCCAAGTTATGTCCCGCCAAAGTATGCCCAAAAATCATATTTTTCATAAAAACCTCAAAGTGCCATTTTCAAAACAAGCAATTTCCAACTCTTTTCAAAATCAATCAAAACATGCCATTTTCATCCCTTTCCTTTGAAATCAATCAAAATACATCAATTTCAACATTAAGCCTCCTCAACTCACACATTGACACATTACCACAATTTACAAAATCACTATCTCATCATTTTAACCCACTTCACCCAAGTGGCTCAAACTCAACATATTGACATATCATATACTCTTTCTCATGCCAATTATCAACAACACCAATTCCACTAAATCATCATTGTACACAATCAATATCATACTCACCATCAACATGGTTCAACCCACAATTCAACCATAACCCATCATCAAGCATATATCACAACATGCATATTTCTCATACATCATACCACCAAGGCATCATTAATCATCATCACATATATGACCACATCATATATATCAATAATTCAACAACATCAATAATTCAATGCCTATCTTAGGGCCTCTAGCCTAAGTATTTCCTACCACATTACATATTAGATACGGGAAACCGAAACCATACCTTAGCCGATTTTCCCAAGCTCCACCGGAGCACTTCCAAATCACTTATCCACAAGCTCTCAAGACCTCAACACCTCCAAGAACAGATTTTTCACCACCAAACCCTTTCCAAGCTTTTCAAAATCACCAATCAAGCTCCAATATCCACACATATACAACCTAAGCCACAACCATCATACCCATACACAACATCTCAAAACCCAAACATCATAAAATAACAAAATACACTAGGGTTGAGAATCTTACCACACCCAAGGTCCAAGGAGACAAGATTAACCTTCTCCTTCAAGAGAGTTGGGTCCTATAACATCAAAGAACCCAAAATCTCAACATTTCACCCATGAAACTCGAAAATAAGGGCTGGAATTTCGAACAGAAACTTGTGGCTTACCTCAAGATTAATGGTATGCATTTTGTAGAGCTCTCCGCGGTGAACGCGTGGCCGCAAACGGAGCGGCAATCGGAGCTCTAGATCAAAAGTTATGGTGGTTTGAAGATCAAGTGAGAGATAGAGATTTGAGAGAGTGTTCTTCCCCTATTTCCTCTCTTTTCAGCGTGTTTGCTGTTGTGTGAGGAGAGAGAGTGCTGAAAACTAGGGTTTTGGTTAAGTTATGTTGGGCCAAGGGCCCACTTTAGGTCCTATTGGCCCGGTTTGGCCCGTTCGGTCAAATCTTGGTCCGAATTCTATAAAATTGGTACCAAAATTCTCGTCTCAATCTCCTCTATCACATTTAACCATAAAAATCACATAATTTAATTATAACTCTAAATAAATAAAATAGATATCATTTAATATTAATTTTTTTATATTCAATATTTACTGTAAATATAAAAATTAAAATATGAGCAGAAAATAAAATATATTAATTAAAATTTATTTATTATCTAATTAATCTTGTGTTCATACGATATAACTTTACGAAAATGTTATGAATCACAACCTTTTTTATTCTACAAAAAACAAACACTATATGTAGCGTTTAGTAGCAAAAAAATAATTATAAGAATTGAGTATTGATATTAATATTAATCACAATTTATTATTGATAGCCTAATTTTTTAAAAATATATTTTACCTTTTTAAAATATAATGCATGTATAGATTAGAGTTATTCTCGTAACGACAACCAACTGAAACAACATTGTAAGTTCGAACATTTAGAATTCGTGCAAATTCAGACCATTCCCTTATTTTTTGAAAACCTTCTGTATCCCTGATAGAGTTGAATCGCAATTCCTTTTATGAAAAAAGAGTTACGGAGGTGGCTTTGATGTGTTGGAGACCAAAATTCAGAAGTCGCTATTTATATTTGAGTGTGACACCCATTAATGATTAAACCCTAAAAACCAAATAAAATAATATCTCTGATTTTATTCTCATTTAATTCTAAATCAAAAGTAATAATGACTTATTTAATTCAGCATTTATGATAATAAATGAGAAGACCATTATATAAGTCAGTTAATGTAAAATAGCTTAATTTGTGATTATTAACTAATATATGTATTGCCCATAAATAGATTAGAAAATAATAATTTTGTAAAAAAATAATCATTCAATTTGAATTACAATTAATTGATTGATAAAAATTATAATAAATTATATGATATTTAAATAATTAACCAAATCAATTAGTTGATATAATTAATTTATTATAATGAATTGAATTTAATGAGTTAAAAGAAATAAATTGAAAAACACCCTAAAAAACATGCCATGACAGTTTTATCATTAAGTGCAAAAATTTATTTTTTATATAATAGAATAGATTTTTACAGATTATTATATTAAATAAAGACTAAAAAAAACATACTAAACAAAATAAAAGCATCAATGGTAAAATATAACCTAAAAAATCACTTAAATTCAAAAAGAACCTGTGATGAATTATAATAAATCTATATATGAGAAGTAAAAGTAAAATAAATAATTAAAAGTAAAATAAATAATTAAAAATAAAATAAAAAAGTAATTAAAAAAAGTAAAAGAAGATAGAAAAGATATGTGGAGTAGATAAAAAATGTATTGCAATAGAAGATTAATATAATTAATTAATACAAAGGATGAAAGAGAAAAATCAAAATACGATTTTATTAAAAAAAATTCGAAAAAATATTTTAAAAAAGAACTTATTAATCAACTTTTATAAAAATATTACAAAAAAATTAAATTATCTTTAAATAAAATAATAATATTCTTAAGAATTATTAATCAAAATAAATAAAAAAAGAATTAACATAAAACAAAATCATAAAAAAATATTAGCAAAATTAAGATAAAAAATAAAAAAAATTACAAATATTTTATCTATGCAAATTATAATTAATTATACTTTTTATTTTAAAATATTTTAAATTAATCTTAATATAAATAAAATAAAATAATTTAATATATTAAATAAATTAATACAATAATATAAGTTAACTATTTTTTATTAATTTTGTTGTTTTTTTCTGACTACCTTTAAAATTACGACTTTTTTTTAATTTGACCATGAAATAAAATTATAGTTGTTGGTCTACACCATTAAAAAAAATAATACTATGCAATTACATTTATTTTTTTATATGCAAAACTTAAGATTTTGTATTTTTTTGTTTATGCCATAAATAAGTATTATTTACAATTATTCGTATTAATTTAAAAGCTTAAAAACTTTTGTACGCATTAATTTTATATTTAATAATAAAACATGAAAATTACTATGTTATTTTACTATTAATGTATGTAGTATTACATTATAAAATATAAAAATTAAAATAATTATTATATAGTTTAGATGGATTGAACTAAATATAAAACAAAATTGTATTATTAAATTTTAGTAATTTTAATTAGTTAATAATATAAAACAAGGATAATTATCCGTGCCATATACGTGATAAGATTGAAATTATAATTTTAAATTATTTTTTAAAAATTAATTTAAATTATAATCATTTGCTTAATAAAAAAGTAATATGTTATTCATTGTTTGTTTTTTTAATCGTGTTAATTAGATTAATTCTAAAATAGTTATTAATCAATTTTAATAATCTACTTTCTTCAATAAATCATACGTATATACCGAATGTGATCATAAATAATATAGTAATAGTTAAATCCACCAACAAATATATTGGCTATTATCACACTATAAAACAAATTAAATATAAAGGCTATTAGCACTTATAAAACTATAAAATCACACTATCTTTGATTCGTGCAAGGGTTTACTTATCAAATAAACTTAAAATATGAACAAAAAATATTTATAAATCACTTGAAAGAACCATGAAAAATAATCAACTTATCTTATTATCCATGAAAACCATTTCTATATAAGTTGTCTTGTTCTTATCAAATTTGGATGGGACTTTCCATAACCTTATATATTAATTTTGTTAAATAATTCTATATATATATATATATTATGGTAGTTTTTCTTAATATATATACATATACATAAATAAAAAAATATAAATTATATTTTGTTAAACTCTATATTACCAGTTATTAAAAATATTTAAATCACATATATTAATTATTTTTTGTTATAATTATTTCATTTTATATATATAATTATTTTTTATTCTACAATCGTGTAATAATTTTTTATTTTTTATATCCATATATATTCCTCAATCCCGATCCCATTTATACGCATATTAATAGTTTTTTTCTAATAATGATGTTTTAATTTTTCGTTTTCTTTTTTTCATGTATCTTTCTTTTTTTTTAAATAGGGATGTTTTAATATTTTTTCTTTTTTAAATATTTTTTTTAATAATTACATTACTAATCTGAAATATAAAATGAGAAAAAAGGTGATACATATATCTAAGAAAAAAATAAACTTAAAAATCAGAAAAAAGAAATTTTATATTAAAAAATATAAAAATAATATATTGAAAAAGAATAGTCGTAATATATAAATTGAGTCAACACTTTAAATTTCTCTAAAACTAATTTAATCAAATACCAATATTAGAAATAAATTACTTAAATAATATTTAATCTATTCTAATCCTTAGACACGTATAGATTATAGTCATTCTCGTAACGACAACCAACTGAAACAACATCGTAAGTTCGAACATCTAGAATTCATGCAAATTCAAACCATTCCCTTGTTCTTTGAAAATCTTTTGTATCCCTGATAGAATTGAATCGCAATTCCTTTTATGGAAAAAGAGTTACGGAGGTGACTTTGATGTGTTGGAGACCAAAATTTGGAAGTCACTATTTATATTTGAGTGTGACACCCATTAAAATCTAAAGGCCAAATAAAATAGTATCTCTGGTTTTATTCTCATTTAATTTTAAATCAAAAGTAATGACTTATTTAATTCAGCATTTATGTTAATAAATGAAATGAGCATTATATTAGTCATTTAATGTAAAATAGCTTAATTTGTGATTATAATTAATATATGTATTGCCCATAAACAGATTAGAAAATAATAATTTCGTAACAAAATAATCATTCAATTTGAATTATAATTAATTGATTAATAGAAATTATAATAAATTGTATGATATTTAAATAATTAACCAAATCAATTAATTGATATAATTAATTTATTATAATAAATTAAATTTAATGAGTTAAAAGAAATAAATCGAAAAACACCATCAGAAATGTACCACGACAGTATTATCATTAAGTGCAGAAATTTAATTTTTATATAATAGAATAGATATTAACAAATTATTATATTAAACACAGACTAAAAAATAATACACTAAACAAAATAAAATGCATCAATGGTAAAATATAACCTAAAAAATTACTTAAATTAAAAAAGAACATGTGATGAATTACAATAAATCTATATATGAGAAGTAAAGTAAAATAAACAATTAAAAATAATGTAAAAATAGCAATTACAAAAAGTAAAAGAAGATAGAAAAAATAATGTATAGAGTAGATAAAAAAATGTATTGCAATAAAAGATTAATATAATTAATTAATACAAAGGATGAAAGAAAAAAATCAAAATACGATTTTATTAAAAAAATTTAAAAAAATATATTTTAAAGAATAACCTATTAATCAACCTTTATAAAAATATTACAAAAAATTTAAATTATCTTTAAATAAAATAATAATACCTTTAAGAACAATTAATCAAAATAAATATAAAAAGAATTAATATAAAACAAAATTATAGAAAAATATTAGTAAAATTAATATAAAAAAATAAAAAAATATAAATATTTTACTTGAAGTACAAAGTATGGAGGAAAAAAAGGATATATAAAATAATAAGATAATAAACTGAATTAATTGAGTTCATTTATTTCATTGCTTTATATATTATTTATTAAATAATTTAATATTTATCTCAATCAAATTAAATAATAAATTAGTTATAATTAATTTAGTTCAATGAATTAAACAAAATTTAAAATAATTTGATATTTACTCTAATTAAATTAAATACTTAAAGTTATGATTAATGTAATTTAATGAATCAAATAAAATATTAAATGATAAAATATTTATCCTAATAAAATCAAATTATATAATTGATTAATTATAATTAATACAATTGAATGAATTAAACATTAAATTGAAAAATAATTTAGTTAATTTGTGTCTTAATAAAAAATTTTAAAAATATTTATTTTTCAACAATTTTTATAAAATATTTTTTATAATATTTTTAACCTATGTTCTAAAGGCACAGTTATAATAACCCATTAAAAAGTACTTAATTAGTTAATATAAATAATTAGTATAATTGATTTAGTTCAATAAATTAAAAGAAATAAATATGAAAGAAAGAGATAAAAGAAAAGTGAAATTATAAAAACGTGTAGCCATTAAAAAGTAATAAAAAAGTTTCTTTTAATTAAAAAACAATAAAAAAAGTCCCTTTTAATTTTTTTATTTATTAATTATTAATTTATTATAATTAATTTCACAACATTTATTATACGTTATTCATCTTACAAATTAATACAATCAATTAATTGATATCGATTATCGATAATTAATTATAATTGATATAACTCATTTTGTTATACTTTCTAAATAAATAATTAAAAATACACATCTCAATTTTTTATTAAAGTAGAATAAAATAAAATATATAAATTGAGTAGTTATAAATCTAAAAATTAAAAAATTTTATTAACAACTCAAATAAATTAGTACTGTAAAACTAAATTTAATGTCTATTTTAAAAATAATTGTTGACCATTTATTCTTTTAATTATTAATAATTTAAATAAAGTAATACCTATAACTTATTTTGTTATCTATTTTAAGTAATTACTAACATTATATTTTTTTAATTATTTGCTTGTCTTATTTATCATTTATGATTCCAATCAATTATATTAATAAACAAATAAACTAAACTAACTCCGGTTATACTTGGACTATTCAACAATTCAACATAATCTTTTTAATTTGGGATTAACTACTAACGATAGAAAATAAAAAATTTAGCGTAATTCAATATTATGAACATTAATTATTATTGTGAAATAACCTAAAATCATAATGTAATTTATTTTTAAAGAAATAATCAAGTATTATTATTAATTATGAAATAACCTACAATTATAATGCATTTTATTTTTAAAGAAACAATCATCCATTAATATCTATAAATAGAAACTATCATCAAAATGTTTTGATTAAGAATACGAGGGGTTAACTACTATTTATTATTAATAATATATTGATTATATCAAAAAGAAAAAATATAATTATCTGCATTTACACTATTAGAAGAATTACCATCATGAGTAAAATTTTGTCAAAAAAAAAATTGCATACATAGTGAATTTAAAAAATAAATATCGTTAAGTAATTATACTTTTTTGTAAATAAATAGTAAAAAAATAAATATCATAAACTATATTTTTTTAAAAATAACCCTTTTCAGTTGTTATGTTTGACATGGTTTATTTGTATATCATTTAAATTGACATTATTTTTAATTATAATAATTATTTTTTCTTAATAATTATGGTTAGAATTTAATAATTTTTCATACCTTACAATAATTATCTATAAAAAAACATATATATCTTAAAAAAATTATTAAATAAATTTATTTTTTTGCCTATTTTCACATTAAAAAATTTTTTGTTCTGTCTTTTTTAATTGTTATTATGTTATTAAAATTGTTAAATAATATTAAAAAAATTTTATAAATAGAAAAAGCGATGGCACCTTGAATAATTAATTCAATAGAATTAAACTTAAACGAATAAGATTATTCAATCAATTATACAAATAATAGCAAATTTATAAATATTAATAATGAAAATAGTCTCACTAATGTAAATGATCAATACAATAATTATATAAAAAAATAACTAATTACATAAATGTATAATTTTCAAGATCCTATATAGTTGAATCTAATGGACAAATAAAAAATATCTATATGTTAATGTCCTAATATTTTAGCATACTATAAATCATATTATAAATTTATATATTATATTATAATTTTAAGTTAACTTCTTAAACACATTATAACGTAAACCATCTAAAAAGATACACCAAATTAACGAATATCACATAGGTCACAGCATACATTTTAAATTGTTACGATATTTCAAATAAAAAGAGTATCAATACAGAGAAATCAATGAATATAACTAAAATAAAGAGCAACAAAGAGACACAAAAAAAAAATAATAAAGAGAATAAAAAAAGCATTAACATATAAACTACATACACGAACAATGTATATATTAATTGTGAATCACAAAAAAAGACAATATATGTAAATGAATTGAAGTACACATGACAAAATAGAATATTACAAAACAAAATTATAGTAAGATTATTTAAAAATATCGTAAAGATGACACATCTTTTTTGTTAATCAGAAGCTAAAAGAAAAAAAGTATGCGCCTAATAATAAGTAATTAAAATAAACAAAAATTTAAAAAAAATATAAAAAATGAAATGTATAAATAAAGATAAAAGAAACAAAAATTAAATAAATGACAAAAATTGTACCCTAAACACGAGAGAGAGAAAGAGAGAGAGAGAGAGAAGAGAACGAATGAGTAAAAAATATTTGATCTTGTATAAATAGATAGTATTGAAAAAAATAAACTAATTAAATTAATTCATATATTTCGTTATCATATTTATTATTTATTAAATAATTTAATATTTACTCCAATTAAATCAAATAATTAATATAATTAACCAAATTAATTAATTGATATAATTAATTATAATTAATCAATTCATATAAGTTATAATAATGGTGAGATTCGAATGTCTAATCAAATTAATTAATTATAATTTATTTACTTTAACGAATTAAATGAAATAAATCAGGAAACACCTCAAGAGCATGTCATATTAGTTTTATCATTAAGTGCAAAAATTCGATTTTTATATAATAGAATGTAGTTTAATGATGCATTAAATATTGATTTTATATAATTATAATAAAGATATTTTTCTAAATTAGTATAATTATGTATTATTACTTAAATGCTAATTATAGTATAATTATAATAAAGATATTTTTATAAAATAAATTTAAAAGAGAAAATAATATATTTATTTTAACGAAAAAATAGATTCATAAAGAATTGACATCTCACTTTCATTAATTTGAAAAAAACTCAGTTTTAGTATAGTATATTAAGTAGATTTTACCCACTCAATTATATCTCCACCTGCGGCCGCTGCTACCTATGATGTGGAAATTATTAAATTAAAATATATATATAGGAAAGAATGTTCCGACTTTGGACCCATTTGAATTTGATTATTGAACTTTAGTTCTTAATATATTGATTAATTTATTATATCTTACAAATTCTGGTACATGATATCATTTTATACTAATTACCCTGAAATACCTTCAATATATATCCTTAATAATTTAATATATTTGGCTGATTTCATTCTCTGTTGGCTTGTCTACAATGAAAATATGAAAGACAGGAGTTCTTGAACAGTATTATTCTTCCTTCTCTTTCTTCTGATCTAGTCTTTAAAATTAATTTCTTGAAAAACGTTAGGTGGGAATATTTCAAACACTCAGGCGTTCAGTCTTAGACGACAGTACATCTCTTTAAAATAATAATAATAACAACAACATCAATAAATAACAACAACCACGATAACAATAATAATAATAATAATTATTGTTATTATAAGAAAATGGCAAGCCGCCGTGTATTGTTCATGCGCGGCCATATGTTCAAATGAGGTGACATTAGAGATGGCAATATCATCTGAATCTACGAATATTTATTTTGTTTTTATTCGTTTGAGGCGGATAATTATCTGTTTCATACTGAGATAGATTTTTAGGTAAATAATTAATAATATTGTATCATATTTAAATTTTTACTTTAATTTATGTTATGTATCTGATGATAGTTATATGAATTTTAAAATTTAATTTTATTTATTGAATTTTAATAATTATAGAGACGAATAGGAACAGAACAAGTACCCGTAGGAGCAGATTAGGATTCAACGTTTTACTACTCACAGATAAAAATAGGACAAATTCTATGCGGATTGTTATACAGCAAAACAGAATCGGATAGAGCAAAAACCCCCCCTTACCCACTCCGTTGCCACCCCTAGGTGATGTCAATTCTTTATTATATGTTGATGCTCCCGGTCAACGTTTAATTTGTAGTTAACGTAATAATCTTGTTTCAAATATCACTACTTAATTGCTTTACTTATAATTTGAAATAATAAGTTTATCACATAATATCAAAGATTCTATTAGTAAATACTAAATAGTCAGTAATTTGATTATAGTGGTTTCGTTTGTATTTGGATTAGTATTTGTAAGGGATAAGTATGATTTTGGTCCCTAACGTAGGAGCCAAAAATTTATTTCGTCCTTCGCCTTTTTTTCGCAACAAAAAGGTCCCTGAGGTTCCAGTTTGTTTTAAAATCGTCCCGCGGACAATTTTACCCCTATGGTCGTTAGGTTTAGTTACGACCGTTGTAACGGATATTGGAAACATAATTAATATAAATAAATAATAATAGAAGGATTAAATAAAAAGTGAATGAATGTGAAGTGCAGGGGAGGGAGGAATAACGACGGGAGCTACTGCTGACGGTCGACAGCTAGGGTTCAGGAGACAGCGGCGTTCATGGCTTCCCAGAGCTCAAGAGCCTCACGTTTTCATACAGATGCAAAGGAGTTGCTTTGTGGCCATGGTGAGAGGCCGATTTTGCGAACTTCATCGACGAAGGATAACCCGGGACGAAGATTTTGGGGTTGTGTATACTATGAGGTAAAATATTCTTCCTATTTTGCTATTGTGGGTATGAGAATTTGAGATTTCTTCATATGTTTATGTGGCTCCTGTTAGGTTTAGGATGGCTGTGATTTCTTCAGATGGGCAGATCCGGAACCTGTAGGTATTCAGCAAGAGGTTGAATTTGCAAGAAATAGGAGGAAGATAACGAAATTAAAGGCAAGATTGAAGGAGGTGGAGACGAAGCTTTGGGTTGTGGATGCTCTATGTATTGCTGGGTGGGTAGGGTTTTTGTTCTTATTTCTGTAGAATCATTACAACTTAAAGCACCCAAATGGAATGCACCTAGGTTATAGATGATTTGGTAGGGAATGTTATGAGATTTTCTGTCTTGTGTGGGTAGAGTTTGAAGGTATTCTGTGATGTTATAGTGGTTTAGGTGTGTAGCATGTTAAAACTGTTTGAATTATTGAAGGGAAGTGCTGTTTAATGTTGCCCAAATTGTCACCTTCTTTAATAGTGGAGTTGTGTTATTTTGTAATGTAAATGTAGTTTTTGAGCAAAGCAGAAAAGCATTGAATACAAGATCTGAAAATTCAATAATTAGTAATGACATATTTCATTTGATGACTAGTTAAAACATACACAAATAAACTGTTTGCCTCCACATGCCTAGTACCAAAAAAACAGAAAAGCAACACTTCAAGTGTCCTCAGGTACTTAATACCAAAATACAGTAATTAAACCAATGTAACTAAGGTAATGTTCTTAATGTAAATAGCCAGTACCAAAATTAAAAACACTACTTGTAAAACATTAACACAAGAGTCACAAAAGATTTCACACTCAAATCTTAAAGATTTTTCCACTGAGATGGAGGTAACTTGGCCATCAACCTCAGCTTCTGCAGAGGTAGATGAGGTGCACTGCATTGAATGACAGAAAATTTTCTCTTCCTCACAGATGGCTGGCTAGGGTGCTGTTTGTTGTTGGTGGAGGTTGCAGCTGATGCAGCCTTGTTCTTGGGCTGGGACAGGATGTTGGGCTGAGTGGAAGATTTCTTAGGCTTAGTGGAAGCTTTCTTGGACTGAGGTGCTTCTGTGGTGGGCCGGACTTCACGTTTTTTGGACCTTGTGGGAATTTTTCTGGTATGAGATGCTGACAGATTGGTTGGTAATGGTGTAGTATTTCTCTTTCTCTCTCCCCAAACTGTCTGATCAGGTGCCAGCTTAGGTGCATTATTCTTAGCTCTTTTGGTTGAACTTTGGGCCTACAAACAAAATGTAAATCATAGAGACAGTTACACACATATCATATAGTAGTTACATAAAATATATGGCAATCATAATGGTAACTGAACCCTAAAATAGCATATCACAAACCCTTTTACCCTCTTCTTAGGCTGGCTGCAGCCGTTCTTCTTGTGTTCCACTCCACCACAGTTGGAGCATCTTTGGACTTCTCCCCTCCGTGACATGTGAGTCTGGCTTCTGTTGTCTTCATCTGCAGCCCATCGTTTTCTCTTCTTCACCGGTCTGTGGCTTGGCTTTTTGTATGGAAGTGGGATGACATCATCATATTGAGTCCTCTCCCATAGCTCTAGGCCGTTTAGAGGGTATATAACCTCCTGGTAGCACATGATGTAGGCCTCCTTCTTGTAGCAGTCATCCACATATGACTCCAAATTAAGGCTCTTGAAGGTGATGCAGCTGATGGCATGAGGACAAGAAATTCCACTCATTTGCCACTTCCTGCAAGAACATTCACCAGCAGCCAGATCCACAACATACTTATCTAGACCACACATAACCTCGTACTTACTAGCAGATGACCAGTATGGCCTCCAGTCCCTAGCTAAGCTTGCCCGTTTCTCTAATTTCTTCCTAATCATTGGCATAATGTTTTCTGGATAGTTAAGAACCTTTTCCCTATTTGCAGCCCATCTAGTCATCATATAAACCCTAATATCCTCTAACATGCTCACAATTGGTTTCTCTCTTATTTTTACTAACACAACATTGAAACTCTCACTCATATTATTAACGAGGCTGTCACATTTAGATAGGAAGGTAAACCTGGATCTTGACCAGAACGTTGATGGAATGCCATTCAGATGTTTAAATGCTCCCTCATTCAGACCTCGCAAAGATTTTATCTTTTTCTCCCAGCTCTACCAATAACTTGCTTTAGCACACCTCTATATCTTGTTCTTTAGCTCTACACTAGAAAACTTTTTCACAAAAATAGAGAATATATTTAAATTTTCTTCTTATTGAAAAAATATATATTTTTTTCGAAAAATTGGTATCACACTAATAAAGAATAAATCTTCTTAATTATTAAAAAAATAAAAATATAAAGTATAATTTTTAATTTTTTATTATTTTTTATATTTATTTTTAATCCTATTTATAAAATTAATAATAACATATCACATTTTATTTTTTAATTATTAAAAAAATGAGAGAACCTATTCCCAAAATGGTGGCTCCAGCGAATTTCTTGCTCAATTTGCTCTATGTGAACAAATTAAACATAATCAGTCCAAGAAAAATTTATCAAAAAGAAAAAAACAACACAAAAGAAAACAGCTAGACCCACTCATTTAATTAATAATTTAATTTAATATCAAGAAGCGAACGAGTAGTCATCTTTCACTTGCTACTATTAGAAGTAATTTGTAGATACTCATGTGCAAATCACTGGTCCCATGTGCCATGCCTTGTTGAATATTGATGATGACAGTTTTGAATTTTTAAAATCAAAATCTAAAGTAATTAATTTAACAACTCTACTACTAGTACACTGAAAAACTATTGAAAAATAAATAAAATATAAGTATATAATTCTAGTTATAGTTAGTAACTCGTCCTATTAGAGAAATGAGTTATTGCTAAATTTTGATATAAAT
>NC_029775.3:113055598-113070955 GCF_000817695.3 Arachis duranensis
ATAATGACTAGTGAATAGCTAATACAAATTATGAGTATGAATTTGTATAACAAAAAAATCATAATTTATAATTTTATAAATTATAAACTTTTTAAAATTAAAAAAACTGAAATAATAGCTCATAATTTTTAATTATTTTTTCACCCTGCTATTTGAAATCATATTTACGATTTTTTAGTTATTTTTTATCTTTTATCTTATTTAAAAATTATTACTCATAATTCTTTTATCTTAAATATCCTTCGTATCAATATATTATAATAAGATATTATAATATTAACGAAAATTACGGATTACTACAATAAAAAAAATATCGGAAATTCAGAATGTTTGGGATTTGAGGACTCATCTCCTATACACTTGTGTGAATTTGTGGCCTCAACGAAGCCAAGCATTTGTTAAAAAATTATGCACCTATAGTCAACCTTTAAACGAGAGTAAATGAATTTTCTTGTCCTTAACTTAGGTCCTAGGGAGTAAGTTTAATTTCGTTAGTACTTAGTAATATTTTGAAGGGTTTATCAGTAAACATGTTTTAATAAATGCATAATAAATATACTAAAATTTAAATTTTATTATGTTTTATAAATAAATTTTAATTATTAATAATCTTAACATGTTCTAATAAAGTACATATTAACGGTATTCTGTTTTTAAAATATCTTATTTTTACTTTGAATATTTTATTTTTTTGTTAAAAATATTTTTATTATTATCTTTTTTTTCTCTTATTCCTCTTTATTTCTATTTTTAAAATCACTATAATCATTATAATTATAATTGCTGTCACTAATACTTAAGAAAAAATAAGAAATACTATTTAAAAATTAAAATTGCCAAGCTTGAAATTAAAGCTGTTACATCCATGACATATCAGAGGAATTCATTCCAGAAGAGTAACTCAAACTAGAACCGTGGTAACTGATTCTACATATTCCATTGGAAGAGTCAAATTAAATTCTTGAATGGTCTTACTTTTTTCCAAAGCCACATGTTGATGTATGTGGTTTAGGCCTCCACATCATTTAGAACTTTCCTTGTTATAATAATTCAAGCAAAAAAAATTATTTTCTTCCACGCCGGCTTTTTTCTTTAATTTTCTTACATTCTCATTTCAATGCCTAATTTCTAACAAGACACATGTTAATAAGATTATCAATTGAAANTAAGAATATAATAATTAAATTTTCTTAAACTTTATATATTCAATATATTAAAAATAAAAAATTATCTTTTTATCATTTTTGAATAAAATATTTCTTTTGTTAATATTCTTAAAAGTCTAATTAGAATTCTTATATTAATTTTAATGTACCGTATTATGACTGAGATATTTTATCGAAATATTATTAGATCACGTGAGTATCCGTATCTCACATAAAACATTGTACTTTCTATACTTTATAAAGTTTAAAAAATATGAGAAAATTATCAGGTGTACCTGAAAATATCGGTGTTCCAGTTATTTTAACCGTTGATTTTAATTAATATATATTATATATATTGTTTTTAATTCAAATCAACGATTAAAATAACTAGAACACCGCTATTTCTGGTACACCTGATAACCTTCCAAAAATATGATCGAATAATCGACGAAACATTGGTTTTTGATAAATTGGTTAGGTTAGGTATGGCAGAAATTATAAGATTTTATAATTCATTAACATTCCCTGGGAAGAAGGGAAAATGATTTTATATTACAAATAGACGAAATTGATATATTTATGATAGTAGATGGAACTATAATTACTTCCGTACAATTTTCTGTGACGACGGAAATGACAATCGAAAATCATGTACATCAGTACATATGCTCCTTCCAATTTTTTATATTAATATATCGTTACTAAAACTGTATTTTAAATTGATCTAGAATGAATAATTATTCAAAATTTTAATTAAAAATAAAAATAATTTATATTAGTTTAATTTTACTGTATATCAATCATCTTTTTTATAATAAATTCAATTTACAAAAATATTATACACTACTAAATTAATTTATATTATATATGTGTGTATTATTTTATATTTTATATAAATAATTAATTTCATGACTAATTGTTATATAGTAAGATGATTGTTCTATTTAAAATCAAACACCGGAATCTTAACAATAACTACCTTATTATCTAATAAGATTTCTATATTTTTTAAAAGCAATGAAATTAAATCCCAAAAAACTTACAAAAATTCTAAATGCAAAAATTAAATCACAACTTTTCTTTGCATTCCAATCCAATCCTAAATAATCTTTCCATAATACATGAAATTTGTAATACACCAAGAACAAAGAAGAAAAGAATAAATTTTCCAAAACTTTTTAAAAGAACTTATTATATACTAAACACATGATTTGATCGACAAATCAAACCACTTTCATCTTCCACCACCCCCTCCTTTCTTTTTCTTTTACCTTTTTTAGAACACAAACTATTAATTATTAATAATTACAATATCTACTTTGGTATATACTCAACCATGATGCTTCCTATGCTGACCAAACCTTTTCCAACAATAGGGGCTAATGTTACCACAATATTTTCATCTTCTTCAGCTTCCAAAATCTCCAACACCTTTGATATAGCAACCAAATACTTAGTCTTTGATTTATGGCGACCATGTGGCACACTTGTAAAAGTGCCAACAAACTCTGCTTTATCTGGCCCACTCAGCATTTCTTCATCATCATCAACATGAACATCAAACTTAACATCTTTATCACTATGCAAATCAACAATCTCCATAACCAAAACCTCTTCCTCTCTTTCCTTCTCCAATTTACTTCTCAATTTCTTAGGCCTATTAACAACAACACTTACCTTAGAATCCAAAACCAAAGGAAACTTGGTAATAGTAGTAGTCATTGGATCTTGTGATGATGCCAAAAGTGAAGCCTTCTTTTCTTGCCTTTGCAACTTGCTTCTACTTGGTTTTGGAGAAGCATTAAGCCAAGGAAGTTCAACTTCTTCATAAACATACCCTAACTTCTTAGTATCAAGAGAATCTCTTATATTAACACGAACAAGATTCAGATTCTCATCATAGAAGAAAAACTCGGAATCTAACCAGTCTTGATCATCTCTATAATCTTTTCTACCACCATCCAAAGAAGTCCAAATCCCCCATAACCTATCCAAATTCGAATGATGAGGATAGAAAATGGGGTCTCTGGCCGCCGTATAGAACGTTCCCATGTCTTCCTGGCTCGGAAGATCGGCCCTTCCGACCCATTTATGGACGGTGTTATGGGGAGCAAGCTCAACCGACCCAATGGCCGGCTGAGCTTGATCCCCATGACGATAAACACCGCCCATGAAAACTTCTTTAGTATCCGCCAAAACCATTTGCTTGTACATGAATGCAAGATTATATTTGACTTGTTGATCTTGAGTAGTGGATTCAGCATTGACGTGGTAGTTAAGGTCAACGATATAAGGTGGTAAGTGTCTTGGGTCTCTAAGGTGGTGGTAAAGTGAAGAGTTTGGGTTTGCAAAGTACTTTGGCATTTGCATGCCTTCAATGGAATCCCAACTCCAATATGGGACAGCGAAATTTGGATCCCCAATTAGATTCCCCAAGATTCTCTCAAAGAAATAGATGTACCAACGGTGGAAAGGGTAGAAAAGCCATGATCTATGGATGTCAATCTTTAGGTTTTGGAAGGGGGGTTTTTGAGGGTAACCACCATTGCAATAAACACAATGGACTTTGGCTTGTTGTATGTTATTACGTGGGTCATTTTCAGGTAGTGATTTCATAATGGCAATGCCCTTTTCTAATTTGGCCATGTACTCATCATCTAGCAAGTGGATTGGTTTTCTAACCCTAAGAGGAGCATTTGGTTTTGCAAATTCTTTGAAATCTATGATCTTTAAGGGTGAGGGTAGAATTGGACAACAATATGGTAGGGTTATTGCATTTGGAGGTAGCTCTACAGGGCCACACTTTGCAATATCTGGGGAGATTGCTCTTGATATGTTTTTCTTTGTGAAAACAGAGGAGGGTGAAATGTCATTTATACCCTTGAAGGCAATGAAAGGGTTCCTCCATGTGGATCTCCGTAGACTAAGATTGGGTTGATCTGTTTGGTCATTGAAGGAGTAGTGGTGGTTGTTTTTGCCGTGAAAAGTGGCCAAGAAATGAGAGAAAACACTGGTGTAGGTGAAGAATGAGGTGGAGATGGTGGTGGTGTTGATGAGAAAGAAGAGGACAATAATGAGAGCAAAGAAAGTAGATAGAACCCGTGAAAAAGGACTCATCTTTTTCTCTGTTTGATACCCTCTTTACTCTGATTCATTGCCTATGCCCCTTGCTTGTTGGGAACGTGTGTATAAATAAGAGAGAAAGAGAGAGGAAAAGTAAATTTCAAACTTCAAACACATGCACAAAGGTCTATAATGTAATTGCCAATAAGGCCATAGTATTCACAGAAAACAAAATATCTTTGGTTATAATGCTTTTGGACTCCAGGATGAAATCGTGGAAGAAATGTGTCCAGTAATTTTAAACGTGCGGGAGTCCACATTCTAGTAAGCTACCCTTTTTAAGTTGAATTATACTATGCACTGCAAGACTTGGTCTAATAACATTTATGTATGTTTTGCTAGAGAGTATATTAGGATTCAAATCCTAGCTATGACTAAAGTAAAACTCATGAGGAGAAAAGAAGGGGTGTGTGTTAGGATGTATGATAAAAAAAAAAAATTTGAACTATATTACGGTGAAATAGTTGAAAAATGTTATATAATTTAATATATTTGATTAAATTAATGTTTAGTAATTTTTAATTATTAATTTTACATGAATTTTGGTTACTATATATATATTTTTTTCTCGGGTCAACTCGACCCGATGACGACCCGACCCGAACGACCGGATGCGAACGGA
The DNA here is from genome assembly GCF_000817695.3 of Arachis duranensis. Classification (NCBI taxonomy): domain Eukaryota; kingdom Viridiplantae; phylum Streptophyta; class Magnoliopsida; order Fabales; family Fabaceae; genus Arachis; species Arachis duranensis. Next base: position 113,060,492 of record NC_029775.3, read on the forward strand.
TCACAGCACGACCCGGACACGCGTCCCTGACAGCTTCCCGCTACAGCTGTGAGGAAGCTTCGAGGAAGGTGGGCCTGTCCTCGTAGGGCCCACCTCTGACACGATATAAATAGGGAAGGACCTGCCCTTCCCTCGAGGTACGTCACCTTTCCACCTAACATTCCTCCGCCTGCACACAGACTGACTAGATCGTCGGAGTGTCTTTGCAGGTGGCACCCCCCTTTTTCCTCACAACAAGTGCTCGACTTCACGGCAAACCGGATCCCGACACAACCGCGATTGAGGAATCCACGCTCCCATTAATCATCACCCGACCAGTCCGGAAACCGACAACCGAACATTGGCGCCGTCTGTGGGGAGTTTCCTTAATGGACGTTGTGCAGGGTCCCGGCGATCAGGGCCGAGGAGCCGGAGCGGAGGGGGCAGCCTCTGTCGCCTCGTTGAGAGGTCGGCGAAGGTGCCCCCGACAACACACTGAACAGCACACGAGGACGCGACCCTTCGGGGGAACGGGCGTCGACAGCGCCATAATAATGCAGGAGTTACGGCACAGGGTCCAAAATTTGGAGCGACAGTTAGCCGACCAAGAGCGCGATGGACGAAGCACCGACCCTAGCTACACCCCGTCCCTCGAGGACCAAGAGAGAAACTCCCACCGAAGCCGCCAGCGACACACCTCCGCATCCCGAACGGAAGCGGAGAGCACCCGGGAAGAGTCTCCAATCCCGAGAAGACGAAACGACACCATTATCTACACCAGTGGCAGAGAGACGCGCCGCACGGCACGAGATCGCGAGGACAGCGAAGGAAGGTCCGGGCGGGCTCGACAACCTGTGATAATGGGCGTCACCCCGTTCCACCGTTCCATCCTCGAAGTCCGGTTGCCGAAACACTTCGACAAACCAACGGACATGAGGTACGATGGAACTCAAGACCCCCTAGAACATCTCACGGCCTTCGAGGCAAGGATGAACCTAGAGGGGGTAGGAGACGAGGTAAGGTGCCGAGCTTTTCCGATGACCCTGGCGGGACCCGCGATCAGGTGGTTTAACGGCCTCCCACAGGGATCCATCTACAGCTTCTCGGACATCAGTCATGCGTTCCTAGCCCAGTTTACGACGCGAATAGCAAAGGCAAAGCACCCAATCAATCTTTTGGGGATAACACAAAGACAGGGAGAGCCGACCCGAAAGTACCTGGATCGGTTCAATGACGAATGCTTGGAAATCGACGGCTTAACCGACTCGGTGGCCAGCCTTTGCCTGACGAACGGCCTCGTCAACGAAAACTTTCGAAAGCACCTTACCACGAAACCAGTTTGGACGATGCACGAGATCCAGACGGTAGCCAAGGAGTATATAAATGACGAGGAAGTCAGCCGAGTCGTGGCTGCCAATAAACGTCAGTCCGGCTACAACCAAGCTCGGCAACCGGGTAACGGAGAAAGAGCAAAGGAACAAGTCAGGGAGGAGGCACCAAACAAGGCACCCAGGCCGTTCCCTCGGGTCGGGAAACTCGCTAACTACACCCCACTCACTCTCCCCATCGTGGAAGTCTATCAACAAATAGCTGAGAAGGGAATTCTGCCGAAGCCCCAACCACTCAAGGACCGTACGGGAGGAAACAAGAACCTTTATTGTGATTACCACAAGGGTTATGGCCACCAAACGCAGGACTGTTTCGACCTGAAGGATGCACTCGAACAAGCGATAAGAGAAGGTAAACTAGCAGCATTCTCTCACCTTATCAGAGAACCGAGGAGGCGTCTCATCTTATCAGAGAACCGAGGAGACGCTACCGCGACCAAGACGAAGAAGGGAAAACCCACTCGGCGAAACGGCGACAAGAGCCAGAAGAAAGGGACCACGGCCTCACTGTGATAAACGTGGTGACAGCCAAAAACGCCGCGCCAAAATCCCGATCGGCACACAAGAAAGATGCTAAGGTCTTGACGGTCTCCTCCCCGCCGGTGCGAAGCTCTAAGAAGCCTCCCTTCATTTCTTTCGGCCCGGAAGATCAATGGTTCGACGACGCCCCGGAAAACCCCCCCATGGTCATTACGGCCAGAGTGGGAACCGGCCTCGTCAAACGAATCCTTGTCGACACAGGAGCCGATTCAAACATCATGTTCCGCAACGTGTTTGACGCACTAGGGCTAAAGGACGCCGACCTGACGACTCACCAGCATGGGGTTATTGGGTTGGGCGACCACTTCATCAAACCTGACGGAGTAATATCCCTACCGATCTCGGTAGGGCAAGCCCAAGGTCGAAGATCGGCGATGGCCGAGTTCGTAATCCTCCGAGATTCCACCGCCTACAACATCATCTTGGGAAGGAAGACGATAAACGATGTTGAAGCGATAATCAACACTAAGCTGCTAGTCATGAAGTTCGTTACCGACGACGGGTCCATAGGGTCCATAAGAGGGGATCTCGAGACGGCAGTCGCATGCGACAATGCTAGCTTATCCCTGAGAAGGAAATCCAGAGAGGCATCCGGTGTGTTCCTAGCCGACCTGGACGCCAGAGTAGACGACAAACCTAGACCAGAACCGGAAGGAGATCTGGAAAAATTCGTGATCGGTGACACGGAAGAGAAGTTCACGTTCATCAATAAGAACCTGCCACGTGAGTTAAAAGAGACCCTGATCGAAATGATAAGGGCCAACAGGGATTTGTTCGCTTGGACACCAGCCGACATGCCAGGCATAGACCCAGAAATCATGTCACATCATCTGGCGGTCAGGTCGGAAGCACGCCCGGTGGCGCAACGAAGGAGAAAGATGTCGGCAGAGAGGGCGGAGGAGGTGGCCGGGCAAACGGCCAGCCTCCTGGAAGCAGGTTTCATACGAGAAGTGGACTACTCGACGTGGCTCTCGAATGTAGTCCTAGTGAAAAAACGCAATGGCAAGTGGAGAATGTGCGTAGACTATTCTGACCTTAACAAGGCATGCCCTAAGGATTGTTTCCCCCTCCCTAACATAGACGCACTCGTCGACGCTGTGGCGGGCTACCGCTATCTAAGCTTCATGGATGCCTACTCCGGTTATAACCAGATACCGATGCACCGTCCAGACGAAGACAAAACGGCGTTCATAACGCAAGGAGGAACCTTCTGTTACAGGGTGATGCCATTCGGCCTGAAAAATGCAGGGGCGACATACCAAAGGCTTATGAGCAAGATTTTCCACGATCTGATAGGCAAGACAGTGGAGGTCTATGTCGACGATATCCTCGCGAAGACAACGCAACCTGACGACCTCATAAAGGATCTGGGAAAGGTTTTCATGTCTCTCCGGCAACACGGCATGAGGCTAAATCCCCTCAAGTGTGCCTTCGCCATGGAAGCCGGCAAGTTCCTGGGATTCATGATAACACAGAGAAGGGTAGAAGCTAACCCGGAGAAATGCCAGGCAATACTCCAGATGAAGAGCCCGGGTTGCATCAAGGACGTCCAAAGGTTGGCGGGGCGGTTGACCTCATTATCCCGGTTTCTCGGAGCCTCGGCAACAAAGGCCCTGCCATTCTTTAACCTCATGAAGAAAGGGATGGCGTTTGAGTGGACACCCGCATGTGAAGAGGCCTTTCGGCACTTCAAGGAAATCATGGCGGCACCACCCGTCCTCGGGAAGCCAAAGGACGGGGAACCACTATACCTATACCTCGCTATAACGGGAGAAGCCCTGGCTGCAGTTCTGGTACGGGAGGACGGGAAAGCTCAACAACCAGTCTATTTCATAAGCAGGGCCTTGCAAGGGGCAGAATTAAGGTACAGTAAGTTGGAAAAACTAGCCCTAGCACTATTGACTTCCTCACGAAGGCTAAAGCAGTACTTCCAGAGTCACCAGGTTGTTGTCAGAACGGACCAAGGGATCCGGCAAGTACTTCAAAAACCCGATCTGGCGGGGAGAATGATGACTTGGTCCATCGAACTCTCCCAGTATGATATACGATACGAACCCCGGCAAGCCATCAAGGCGCAGGCAATGGCAGATTTTCTAGTAGAAGTGACAGGGGATCCAAGCGAAGAAGCGAGTACACGGTGGAAGCTCCATGTGGACGGAGCCTCCAACCAGACTTTTGGAGGTGCCGGGATCATCCTAGAAAGCCCGATTGGGGTCGTATACGAGCAGTCGGTCAGATTCGAATTTCCCATCTCGAACAACCAGGCAGAATATGAAGCTCTTATAGGGGGCTTAACCCTAGTGGCGGAAGTCGGAGCAAGAAGACTGGAAATATGCAGCGATTCCCAAATCGTCACCTCCCAGGTAAACGGAAGCTACCAAGCCAAAGACTCGTTGTTAGAAAAGTACTTGGAAAAAGTTAAAAGCTTGAGCCAAAAGTTTGAAGAGGTCACGATCCATCACGTACCCAGAGAAAGGAACACACGGGCAGACCTCCTATCAAAGTTGGCCAGCACGAAGCCGGGAGAAGGCAACCGGTCTCTCATTCAAGGTATGACAAGAGAACCAGCGGTCACACTGCACATGTCAAGCCTAGGTTCTTCATGGCTAGACCCCATCACCAACTTCCTAGAACACGGCAAAGTCCCTAACGACGAAAAGGACGCGGCGAAATTGAGAAGGGAAGCAGCCAAATACGCCGTCATCCAAGGACAACTGTTCAGGAAAGGGCTCAACCAGCCCCTACTGAAGTGCCTTCACCCCGACCAGACGGACTACGTCCTCAGGGAAGTCCATGAAGGCTGTTGTAGACACCACATCGGAGGCAAGGCCTTAGCGAGGAAATTAATCCGAGCTGGATACTATTGGCCGTCAATGATGGCGGACTCCAAGGAGTTTGTCAAAAAATGTGTGAAGTGCCAACAGAATGCCAATTTCGCCAGAGCGCCGGCCTCCGAGTTAAGCTTGCTAACGACCTCCCGGCCATTTTCTCAATGGGGAGTCGACCTCTTAGGGCCCTTCCCAGTCGGCCCTGGACAAGTCAAGTACCTCATAGTCGCAATTGACTACTACACCAAATGGATAGAGGCCGAACCACTAGCTAGCATATCCTCGTCCAATTGCAGGAAATTCATGTGGAGGCAGGTGATAACACGATTTGGGATACCAGAAGTCGTCATCTCAGACAACGGCACGCAATTTACTGACAAAAAATTCACGGAATTCCTTAACGGCCTGGGCATAAGACAAAGGTTCTCTTCGGTAGAACACCCCCAGACAAACGGGCAGGTGGAATCTGCCAACAAGATTATCCTTTCAGGGCTGAAGAAGAGGTTGGATAATAAAAAGGGTGCTTGGGCCGACGAACTAGCCTCGGTTCTCTGGTCCTACCGAACAACTGAATAATCCTCCACTAAGGAAACTCCCTTCCGGCTAACGTATGGGGTGGACACAGTAATACCTGTAGAGGTCGGTGAACCGAGCCCGCGGTTACTTTTGAAAGGAGTAGAGGAAACCGTGGAAAAGGACCTGATAGATGAAGCCAGAGAAATGGCTCATTTGACAGAAACAACGTTAAAACAAAGAATGGCTCTGCGCTACAACACCAAAGTGCTCAAGAGGGAATTCGAGCCAAACGATCTCGTCTTGAGACGAAACGACATCGGCCCACCGACCCCTGGAGCAGGCAAGCTAGCGGCAAACTGGGAAGGCCCCTACAGAGTCAAAAAAGTGATGGGTAAAGGTGCTTTCAAGTTAGAAAGGCTTGATGGTAAGGAAGTCCCGAGAACATGGAACGCGGACAACCTAAGAAGATTCTACTCCTAGCGGGCGGACTGACATGCCGACCAATCTAGCTAAGTAGTTAATTTGCGAATTTGAACTTTTTATAGTGACCTACGAGTCCTTTATATGGTTACCGAATAAGATATACTGTGCAAATTTTCTCTCCTGTCTTGTCCCCCTGTTTTCCAGATAAACCATCCCATCATGACCAACGACGACGCGCAACCCCGGGACTGGTCACCCCGGGAGCCCGTCAACTGCCGTTGTAACAAATGACTACGCAAAAGGCCACGATCCGTTGATATAAACGGCGACTATAAACCAAAAACGGTTAATAGAAACGATAACACAATCAGACGAATAAGAAAAAGTTTACTACGCCAAAACGGGCAAACGACTAAGAAGTCAAATTGTTCACAAGCCAAAATAAAACGGCTAAACAAAAAGTTTTAAACAGAGGATTCATTTCTTGGGGACGTCGACAATTTTGCCGTCCTTGATGACTTTGAAAACACTAATCGCCGACGTGTCAAACTCGGGAGCAACGATTTTGACCTGAGCTTTAAGAGCCTCCTCGGTCGCCAAAATCGCACCCTTCCCCTGTTTAACGACGTCTTTATACTTTGCTTTCCATGTTGCCAGTTCGGCCTCCACGGTCTGCTTTTCCTTCTCTATGTCGGCCACCCGTTTCTGCGCCGCGCCGACCTGGCTCTCCAAAGCCATTTCACGATCGACAAGACGAGAAACCGTGGCGTCCGATTCTTCTAACTTCTTCTCAGCAGTGGCGGCTTTCTTCTCGGCAGCAGTAGCTTTCTTCTCGGCGGCGTCAAGTTTCTCATTGGATTGGGTCAACTGCTCCCGGAGAGTCTCAACTTCACTCTTTAGCTCATTGTTAGCCTTCCCAGTAGATTCCAACCTTCTACGGAGGGACTCCATCCCGGATAGCTCAAACTCGGCTTTCCGGGCTATCACGGCACCGCGTAAAAGGGTACGGTACATCCACCTCGCCTGCCCGGCAAGGGAAGACTCATGGAAATACTCCTCGGTACCAGGAATCAGCTGGGAATCTATAAAGTTCCCGGCATCAAAATTCCTCTCCATAACAGTAAGAACCCCCTCAGGACTGGACGACATTTTCCTCTTCCTCTTAAGGCTAGGGACCTCTTCCACCCCGTCATCGGCATCCGGGTTAGACGTTGAACCCCCGGTGCCTATCACCTCGCGGAAGGAGGAAACATGAACCGCTTTGTCGACCTCGACTTGGGCAGCTTGGGCCGAGATCCCGGTTCCGTCAACCGCGGCTTCTTGCTCGGTAGTAGCCTTGTCCTCCGGAGGAGCTGCAGACTTCTCGGTGGCAGATTTTTCATTGTCCCCTTCGTCGTCGCTAGCGCACAGGAAAGTTTGGAATAAGTTAGGAAGACCCGTCACCGAGGCAGACATCTCCACTGCAGAAAAGCAAAGGAAGTCGGTTAATCACTACAAATTGTTAGTAAAAGCAAAAAGATAAGGGACAAGTAAAGGCTTCTCACAAATATAATTACGAACGGCCTCCCGATCACCCATGAGAAGGTGAGGATTTACATGATTCCTCCCAAAGACTGCCATCAACACATCGGCAATCTTCCTATCCACCGCAGACATGCCCCTATAGGTTACCTTAACGAAGGCGTTTGACCCCGCTCCGAAACTCCAATAGGTCGGAATAAGGCGTACCCCCTCTAACGACAGCCAAAAAGGATGACGACCTTTGACAGGGCGGACCTTGAAATATTTGTCCTTAAACCCATGATAGGAGTCTTCAAACAAACCAAAAATCCTCCGACCTTGGGCAGACCGGAAGGACATGAACCCCTTTTTATGTTTTCCCTCCTTCGAAGGGTTAGTAAGGTTGAAGAAGAAAAGGAAGACATCTACAGACACCGGAAGCTCAAGATACTCACAAACCATCTCGAAGCAGCGGATCGAGGCCCAGCTGTTCGGATGCAACTGCGACGGTGCCACGGACACACGGCTTAAAAGCGCCATCTGAAAGGTGGAAAATGGGATACGAACCCCAACTTGAGTAAACATGGATTTGTAGAACCAAATCCAGTCGGCTACTCGGGGGTGGTGGAGGTTGATCTCGTACAACCGCTCATGAGGAGCCGGGACGAAGACGTCATAATTGGCTTCTTCATCAGTCCCTCCGCACAAGTACTCGGCTTGTCGGAACTCGGTGAGTTCCTCCTCACCCATTTGGTTAGGCGAATCCTTCACGTCGGAAACGACCCAAGCATAGGGATCGTACGCAGCGGGAGAAGGGGAAGCCCGGGAGACCGTGCGAGCCATACCTACATGGGGGGACCATCCAATCAGTCTAAGAGATCGGTTGCTCAGGCCGAGCACAGACACTACCCCCACTACTCCCCAACTAAGGATGAAACACTATAAGTGGACAGGGAAAAACCTACCCTGGAATGATATCCCCCCCTAACGCGTATAACCACCATTGAAAGGCTACACAACAGCAACAAAAACCAGACAACAAGCATGCAAGAATGAAGCACAAAAGAAAAGAATTTAAAGAATTACCTGAATTGATGGAAAGAGGATGAAATTGCAAGTCTGGGAAGATACAAGGAGGATGTACGAAAGCACCGCAGCGACGCTCTGAAATCTTGTAACGGAAAAAGAAGGAGAAAGATGGGAAGTATGAAGAAATGCAGAAGCATAAAACCGATTGTTTAAAAAACTACCTCCCAAGAAGCGCGAAACACCTGGGGGCAGAATGGTCTTTGCAAATGGGGTTTTTTCCACCCCATTATGAGCATTTAATGCTCCGCACAAGGAACGATGCGGCGAAACGGTTGCTTATAAGGAACGATGCGACGAAACGGTTGCTTATGCAAACCAGGGGACACGCGCGTTGAGGGCGTATTCTCCCCACGTGCGGCCGAGTTGACGAGAACAAACGAAACAGGAGACGACACGCCACTAATAGTCCCTACGACTACCACTGGCGCGTGGGGGCACTGTTACGGCCCAGCCCAAGCGGCTCGCGGGTCAACTCGACCCGATGACGACCCGACCCGAACGACCGGATGCGAACGGATCACAGCACGACCCGGACACGCGTCCCTGACAGCTTCCCGCTACAGCTGTGAGGAAGCTTCGAGGAAGGTGGGCCTGTCCTCGTAGGGCCCACCTCTGACACGATATAAATAGGGAAGGACCTGCCCTTCCCTCGAGGTACGTCACCTTTTCAGCTAACATTTCTCTGCCTGCGCACTGACTGATTAGTCCACCTAACATTCCTCCGCCTGCACACAGACTGACTAGATCGTCGGAGTGTCTTTGCAGGTGGCACCCCCCTTTTTCCTCTCACAACAAGTGCTCGACTTCACGGCAAACCGGATCCCGACACAACCGCGATTGAGGAATCCTCGCTCCCATTAATCATCACCCGACCAGTCCGAAAACCGACAACCGAACATTAACTATTATATATTTGTGTATAAATATATATGTAGTTTGAATCATTTTTAATATATATTTTATATTTTAATATATATTTTATTCTTATAATTAATTTTAGTAGTTGATTTTGATATACTCCTAACATAATTGTTAATTTATATCAATTTTATCATTAATATTTAAAATTTATTTTAAGTTAACTTCTATACATTTGTTTCGCCTATTGGTATACCAATAGTTTAATTAAGAGTAGGAAACATAATCATAAAATAAATATTAAAAAAATTTTAATGGAGTATTTTAAAAATTTTAAATTTGATGCGTATATAAAGTAAAACAGTTCTAAATTTTATTTTGCATCGAAGATAATTGATGAAATGAGATCAATTTTATTTTAAAGAGATAGTTTTACTTTGTTGAATGAATCAATTAAATTTTATCACTTTGTATAAAATTTTAAATAAATTAAAATCAAACATTTAAACAATAAATATCACCTGTAATCTTAAATCACTATTTATGATATATAGTTGTATAAATACTGATATGTTATTTTATAAAACTTAAAATAAAATTGAATTGAAACAATGGGACAAAAATAGTTAAAAAATTTTTAATTGGACACAATGCTAAACGAAATAAACAAAATATCTAATGAATATATAAAGATAAACCTAAAATTTATTTAAAAAATTAGGGGTGAAATTGATTTTATTATAATTTATAATTTCTTGTAAACGGTAGAGGGACTATAATTCCTTGTAGGAAAATGAATGACTTGAAAAATCCCTTGCTAGAATTTCGTCTTACAAGACATTATTGTGGCTTTCAGGATCACGGTGTTATGTCTTGCCTTCTTTCGTCATATGAACAATTCCTTCAACATATGTTTGATAGGTTGTGCTTTGTCTGATTAAATTTGGACTCGCATTGAATTATATTTTGCTTAGTTCTTTTGGGCATACAAAAACTTGCTCCATCGAAAAATAAACTGAGGAATATTAAAAAGTTTGGTGCCCTTGAGTAACTTAAGATAAATATATAAGGCTGTGGAGTGTGGATTTTCTGTTATCAATAATTAGTTATTTAATTTTATTAGAAGATCACGTACACGTCATACTAGATAGTCTCTAAGAAAAATACATATTTTATGTACGAATATTTTGCTGAATTATTATATTTATATGTTAGATATATATATTTTACATACAATATTTATTGATATTTGTTCGATACAGGTGTTTTTATGTTTAATCGTGTTATAATAAAAATAATTTTTTTAAATATCTTTAGACACATTTAAATATAATCATGTGTCA
>NC_029775.3:113071172-113087070 GCF_000817695.3 Arachis duranensis
TAATTTATTTAAAAATAAATTATATTTATATATATTATATCATATATCTATATTCTATAAAAATTTAAAATATATATTTATATATTCTATATCATTTCGTATTCTGTATTCATGTCACTGTTTTGTTGGTGCATCATAGAATATCACTATTGTTCAATTTAGACTAGAAATCTAGAGTGTTTCTCGTTAGTAAAGGTAGGATCTCTACTTCTTGGGCATAAAGAAATAGTGGATCTTGGAAGAGGTTACCCTGGCAGCAAGAATTAAATGCAGATGTTATTTCATAGGAGGTAGAAGTTTTCAATACAAATAAAAATGAGTCTAAAATATCAATGTCTTATTTTATGGAAATGATAGATTGATAGACTAATTTATCGTAATTCAATACAAATAAAAAATAATTTATTTTTCATATTTTTTAAAGTTTTTAATGTTAACAAAAATAAAAAATATGAGTTTTAACTTAATTTTCAGTTGACAAACAATTTTAAAACTAAAACAAAATTTATAATTACAATACAATACAAAAATAGAGATAGAATTTTATAATAAAATAAAACAAAAAAAAATTCATCTTTGTAGAAATTAAACAAATTAGAGAATACTTTTACAATATTTAATTGCTTTTAAACGGTTAGTAGATTTAATTAAAGATTTTAATTATAAAAATTTCATTAAAAATTTGATAAAATTTTGGTTATTAACTGTGCCTGTGGGGGGTCTGACTTGTTTCTTGGTTTCCTCGCTCTTGTTTGTATTTTTAGTACCTCATAACCGATTTCTTTATGTTGGTCCCCTTCTAAGTTATTTTTGTAATCCTCTTTCCCGGACCTTTGTCAGGTCTCTTTAAGGGATTACTTTTATAACTTATCTCTGTAGGAGACTGTTCCAAGGGTTACCTGAAACTGTAGGTCGATCTCGGTCGAGATTTTTTGTGTTGGTCGGAACCGACATGTCCGACAGGTGTATTGCGGCCGGAGCTGGTGTGTTCGACTTGCGGGACTGAGAGTGCTGTTGATCCTTCTTTTCCGGAGGGTGGGGGGTACCTGCAAGGGACTCCGATACTTAAGTTAGCAAGGGTATTAAGCAGGTATTGAGTAGAATCAGAGTATGAGTTATACCTGGGTGCTCCAGTGTATTTATAATGGTGTGGAGTGACCTTTTTGGATAAGATAAGTTAGTTATCTTATCTTATCTTATCTTTTGAGTGAGGTCATCTTATCTTCAAGGGAACCGCCCTTCTTTTGTAGGCTTTGGGCTGCCTTAGGATCTGGGGCGTGTTCCTCTATTTGGGCCCTTTGTTTGGGCTTTCTCGTGACTTGGTCGAGCTCTTTGAGAAGATGTTAGATTGTCCTGACCTGAAGAGGTCAGTCGCTTTGTCTGTAGAATATCTCGGGTCGAACAACTCGACCCAGGATATGAACAGCTTCTAATTATAGTATAAACTACTAGTTTTTATTAAATATTCAGTTTTCAGTAAAATAGATTTTAAAATATATATATATTTTAGCACCAAAAAGTTATTTTTGTCGAACAAAATGTACAAATTTTCACCGAATATATAGGCATTATTCAAAGCATATGTAAGTTATTGGTTCAAATATGCAATGAGAAACTCTAGGCTAGTAATTTTTAGTATTTTTTATCTATTTGACTAATATAAACATTAAATTATTTTTAAAAAATAAATTTTAATAAATATAAGTATAAATTATATATTTTTTTATGTGTATAAATTTTTATAAATATAAATATAAATCATTATTGATCAAGTATTTACCTAAAATAATTATATTTAATAATACTAGTATATATGTATAAACGCTTATTAAATAATTAAACTTTTAGAATATTTAACAAGTTCGTTTAACGGATAAAGCAATCATTTGAAAATTATTCAGAGACATGGTTATTTAAGAATCTGATCTGATCTCTATATGTTTATAAATCTTTATAGACAAATCATTTAAAAAATTTTACAAACTACTAATAAGTTTTTATGGATAAAACATAAAACCTAATAGCCTACTAAGATTTTAAAAAATTTAAAACTAAAGAAGATACAAATGTAACAAAATTTTGTTTAGAATAATTGAGTAGTATGCTATATATTTTTATTTTAATTATGTAACAAATCTAAGTTTAGACAAATGGAATTATGCAAAATAGTATTTAAATGTTATGCCAGAGATATGTCCATTTTAAACACCGTAACCTATGACCAAAAATAAAATAATAAAAAACCTAACCTATCACTTACAAACTTGAACACTACTAGAGGACTTTATATTTAAATAATCATATGCCAATGCAATAAGCAATGGACAGTTTTCAAACTTTAAAGTACAATCCAAAGAAATAAGGCACGTTTTATGTTAAAAAATATTATAAATAAAAATGTTATTTCACAATCTACATTGATATGATTATTTATGTGTTTTTATTTAATTGTTTAGATTTTGAGATAAATAAATTTAATTTATATTATAATATCAAAATTTTTATAATTAAAAATTTAAAATTTAAATATTGTCACACATACATTTCAAAAAAGAAGTTTTTATGTAATTAAAAATGCGTAGTAAATATACTATTAATGTATTTCTATTTAATCACTTAAACTTTTGGAATAACATTTTTAGCAACTTTTGTTAAATTATTATAATACCAAACCTTAAAAAATGTTCATATAATTAGTAACCCAAAAATACTTTTTTAAATTTTAATGCAAATATGATGAAAACTTTCTAATCCAGAATCATCATGTAAGTGTTACTCTCAATGATCAATTTTAATTAGGCATGTAGATTATGAATTTCTTTTTCACCTGTACTAAGAAAATAAGTTTAAAAAAACATTTTGATACATATTGAATTATTAAATAGACAAAAGTTTAAGAGTCATAATTTTAATTTATATTTGTCAATATTTTTAGTCAATAGTGTAACACTATATTTTTAGTTAATATTTTAAATATTATTGATTAATAATTACTAATTAAAAACAATAAATAATACTGACTATGTATCATTGCTGTATCAAATAATTTAACTGATGGTATTTAATTTTTTTTTTGTTAATTAATTTTTCATATACTCATAAATTAGTATATCGACGACTTTTTCTACCCTACAGACAAAAATTACGCTCCACGAAACCATGATAAGTATTGATTGGATTATTTATATTATAAAAGAACAACTAATTAAGCGACCATTTATTTAATAGTTACGTAATAAGTGGCACAAGCAAAACTTTAAACTCTAATTATATGTATTAACGTCTTGTTAGTTGTTAGACAGTTTGTATTAGTTAAGCCGTATTTTTGTTGATTAATTGATAAAAAATTTGGTTATAATATTCTTTAAATTAAAAGATTAGCACTATGGTCTCTAATGGATAGAGAAGAATATTTTTTTTTTAAAGAAAAAGCTAAGAAAGGAGAATAATGAAGAAATGCAAAAGCAATTTCTAGTGGAGCAGTAATTTTTTGTATTCCCATAATTTTTGGGTCGAGCATTTATTGGAAAAATTAATAATGGTGTGATAAAAGATAAATATATGTATACAAATTCTTTTACCAAATTATTATTTATTTTTAAAAATTAAAATAAAATAAACGATCGATTAGAATTTTCATGAAGGAGAATACAACAAATGCATTATGTAGTAACAAACTAATAGCAGTGAACTGTTATAAATTGTGACCTTTTTTTCATATTTTTTTGTAAGCGACAGACAAATAGTGTATTTGATCTAATTTTTTATAAAAATATTGGTATAATTATTTAAAAATACATACAAAATATTTGCGACGAAGTTCGACATCTAAATCTTTATCTTATTTTAATTTTTACCATGTACATAAGAAATTTTTTGTCAAAAGATGCACTAATTAATGCAGTATTACTAAATTTGGGAATAGAAATGTCTATTTTTAAAGTAACTTTTTTTAAAAAAAATGTTTTAGAATGTGTTAGATAATGTTTTTGAAATGTGATTTTTGTATTTGGTATATTTTGTTCAATAAAAAAGTGACAAGTCAAAATATTCTTTTTGGGGTTAAATTTTGTCAAACATTGGTAAAAATGTGATTAGAAAAGGTAAAAGCAAAGATTAAAGGGGAGAGTGATATTCATGTATTGATCTGAGATGGAGTTAGAATCTTCAACCTCTAATAATACAGTAAAGTTTTCTTATATACACATGTGTAAAGGGTTGAGTCTAACTAACGAAAGGTTTTAGAGATTAAAGCAAAAATGTCTAACTAACTTTTTATTCTTATATTTATATTTTTATATCAGTAACATTCTCTCTTAAGCTGCATTTTAAGATAAAATGACAGCTTACGAGCTTACTAAGCAAGTTTTGATTTGTGAAATTGGTAGAATCAAAATTAAATACAGTAAAAAAATAAAATTACAGTAAAGATCATTCTTAGGAATTAATATTCCCCCTTGAACTGGAATTGAAGATATCTATGAGACCAAATTTGGTGAAGCATGTTGGTGCAAGAGCTTTAGTAAGGATGTCAGTATTTTAATTTTTTGTCGAGATAGGTAATAACTTGATTAGGCCTGAAGTTGATTTTTCTCTCACAACATGACAATCAATCTCAATATGTTTAGGTTGCTCCTGGAACACAGAATTGGCTGCAATGTAACGAGTAGATTGGCTATCACAATATAGAGGGATTAGGTTAAAGAGTTTAATGACAAGATTAGAGAACAAATAAGAGATTCAATGTACTTCACATGTGGCTAGTACTAAAGCTCGATACTCAGCTTTAGAGGAGGATATTGCCAATGTTGATTGTTTTTTGCTCTTCCACGAAATTAATGAAGCGCCTAAGTAAAAATAGTAGCTTGAAACGGAACGTCGTATGATGCCCAGTCTGCATCTGAATAGCCTAAGAGAGCCAAATCAAAAGTGGTTGGAAAGAAAAGTCCGGATGTAGGAGGTTATTTAAGATACTTGAGCATGTGGAGACCAGCTTGATAGTGCGCAAAGGTCGGACAGTCAACGCATTGGCTGAGCTTTCCAACAGTATAGGAGATATCAGATTTTGTAGTTGTCAAGCAAACAAGTCTCCCAATTAGTCTTCTATATAATGAAATGTTGTCAAAAGGTGGTGTTGAGTCCTTTGCTAACTTAATGCAATAATCCATTGGTGTTGACATTGGTTTGCAATCAGTCATACCATACTCATCTAAGAGATCTAGAATATATTTCCTTTGATGTACTGCCATGCCTTTGCTGTTCCTTGCAATTTCGAGTCCCAAAAAAATTTTTAGCTCCCCAATGTCTTTGATTTTAAAAGTTTCATAGAGTCTGGACTTGGTGCGTGTAATTTTTTTAAAATCATTTTTGGTGAGTACTAGATCATCAACATAAATCAATATGGTAGTGAACTTATTATTATTTCTTTTTGTAAAGAGTGAGTAATCATGTTTGGATTGTGAATAACCAAGGCTCAACAACATGGAAGTCAATTTGACATTTCATTGTCTGTTGGCCTGTTTTAATCCATAAAGTGAATTTTGGAGCTTGCACACTAAACCACTTCCATGAACACCCAGACCTTGTGGCATTTGCATGTAAACTTCCTCTTCTAAGTCACTATGGAGGAAGGGTGTATTGACGTCTAGTTAGTGTACATGCCACTTCTTGGTAGTTTCTAAGGCCAATAATGTTCTGAATGTTGTCATTTTTGTCACCGGACTATAAGTATAAAAAAAAATCATAACCTTCTCGCTGTGTATACCCTTTTGCGACTAATCTGGCTTTGTACCTTTCAATTGAATCATCAACCTTTAGTTTGAGTTTAAAAATTTATTTGCAGCCTATAGCCTTTTTACCTTGAGGTAAAGAAGTGATAATCTAAGTATAATTTGCTTTAAGAGCTTCTAACTCAGCTGATATAGCTTCCTTCAAGCAAGATTGATAAATGGGCTCCGCATAATGTCTTGGTTCGGGTGAAGCAGAGATGGCCACAGACAATGCATGATGTGTATGTGAGAGATTGTCATAAGAAACATAGTTAAAGATAGGATATCTTAAGGTTGGTTTGGCACTTGAGTCAATAGAGGTTTGAAAGCAATAAAAGTCATTCAAGTATGAAGGTTTTTTTCTTTCTCTACTAGTTCTTCTAATGTTGTGATATTGTGTGTCATTGGTGGGTGCAACATAATAATTGTGAGTGATTTGTGAGTCTTGAATGTGATTGTCATGAGAAGTTATGATTGGGGGTGTTGAATCTAAATGAGTATGCTGTGCTTTATCATAGTAATCAAACAAGATGTTATAATTATGAAAATGCTGATTATGAGTATTTGATGAAAAATGATAAAAATGTGTATCACGATAGTTGGTGAATTAATTATTGAGTCTTGTGATAAAGTTTGATTATTAGTGGATGATTGAAAATTTTAGAAAGGTAAAATGTGTCCATAAAAAATTGTATCCCTTGATAATGTGATTTCATTGATTCTAATATCTAAAACTAAGAATCCTTTGGTTCCTGGTTTAAACCCCAAAGACATACATTTTTTAGTCCTTGGGTCCAATTTTCTTTTGTGATTTATCAGTGTAAAAATGTATACTAGATTTTCAAAAACTTTAAATTTCAAAAAGTTAGGTTTTGTGTTGCACAAAGTATCAAAAGGGGATTTATTCTTAAGTAATTCAGTTTGAAGACAATTAATAATATCAGTGGCATATAAGACAGCTAAGTCCCAATAACAGTTTGGTATTAAAGAGTGGAATAGTATAACTCTAGTCACTTGTAAGAAATGTTAGTGTTTTCTTTCTACAATATCATTTTATTAGGGAGTCTCAACACATGATTTTTAGTGTAAAATTCCTTGTGAGCTATAAAATTGTGGTTGTTGAAATTCTTTTTTATTGTTCAATCTAATACACTTAATTTTGCTTCTAAATTGAGTTTTGCAAATGAAAAAATTGTTGGATGAGCAAAGCAGATTCAGATTTTAGTTTCATAGAAAAGACCCAAGTGAATCTGCTGTGGTCTTCAATTAGAATTAAAAAGTACTTATTGCCATTGATGGATGCATGTAACATGAATAGGTCTCCAAATATCAGCATGTACTAAATCAAAGCAAGAATTAGATTTTGAAGCACTTAAAGAAAAAATATTTCTTTTGTGTTTGGCATAATGACATGAATCACATGAAGAACACATAACATCTTTATTCATTTTGAGTTTTTGGATAGAGGGATACAATTATGACAAAGTGTACAATTTATTGAAAAGAAGGTGACCAAGCTGGAGGTGTCACATTGTGGTGTCATCAAGCTTTGGCAATAGTGTGGTGTGTGATGCAATGCATGATACTTGTGCTATAGAATGTGAAGTAATCAGGTTCTTTATTTCATATAAACCTGCATTGACTTCAACTGCTCCAATCTTCTTCATTGTATGGTAGTCCTGGATCTCACATCCAAATTTATTAGAATTGACAATTAATCGATACAATTAGGGCTGACACAGAGACTAAATTTAGTGTAAACTCAGGAAGGTATAGAACATTTGTGAGATAAAGAGAGTTTGATAATTTGACAATACCAGAAATTGATGTAATTAAGATGGATTTGTTTGGTAATATGACTCTAATAGAGTTAATTTTGTAATATGAATAGAAATTGTTAATGTTGTATGAGACATGAATGGTTGCACCCGTATCAATGATCCAAGATGCATATGCAGAATTTTGATTTTGTGAAGTAAGTTTAGTGACCAAGTTACTTTCATTTTGATTCTTTGTATCTATGGCAAGGGAAAATTGGTTGACATTGTGAGGATTAGTGCCTTCATTTTATTGTAGGAGAGCTAGAAGAGCCTGTTTTTGCTCCAAAGTAAAAGATGTGTTTGGGTCAACACTTTTTTTGTACAGCTCAAGCGCGTCACTGTCTTCTGCATCATCAATCTTAGCAGTGAGACTATTGGTGGACTGTACCATTCTTTGCTTGATGTAGGGAGAAACTCCATGTTTCTTATAGCATACATCAACAAGATGGCCTATCTTGCCATAAAAGGAACACTGTTTAGGTTGTGATCTACCACCAAAGGTTTGATTTCGACTTCCCCTTCCATCTCACCCTCTGTCTCTATCTTGGTTAGAATGAATGTAGCTGGAATTTCTATCAATTGCACTAATAAACGGTTTTGAATCAAAATGCTCATTGCCAACAATTTGTCATTCTTATTGCAAGAGTAGAGAAAAGGCTTTATTAACAGAGGGAGTAGTTTTATCATCATAATATTTGATCTCACAGTTGAGTATTGTTCGTTGAGCCCTAAAAAAAATGAATAACAAATGTGTCTCTCATGTAAGCAAAAAATGTGCTAGGACAAGTGCATGGAGGTGAACAGGTGCATGAGGAAATTGGGCGAAATGTCTCCAATTCTTCTCAAATTGCTTTCAACTTTGTGAAGTAAGTAATGACTGTGAGATCACCTTGTCTTGTTGAGAAGAGTTCTTCATCCAATTCTGCCACCTTAAACACATCTCCCTGGTAAAATTATTTTTTTTAGTTCCTCCCAAAGATCTGAGGTAACACCGATAAAGATCACATTTTTGGCAATATCTGAACTTAAAGAGAGTGTTATCCAAGAAAGTACGAGAGTATTACAGCAGTGCTACGCAGCAAAAGTAGCATCATCACTGGGTGGTTTCGGTAAGGATCCCTCTATAAAAGCGAGCTTATTCTTCGATGTTAAAGCTAGTAGCATCAATCTTGACCAAGAACTATAGTTCTTGTTATCTAAGATTGTTGAGATCAGTGAGGTACCTGAATGTTCACCAAGATGCAAGAAAAAAGGATTTGAGGGATCCATGAGCGGATTCACCGTGCTTCTAGCACTTGCTGCTTGAATTGTGTTGACTTGAGCTACTAGTGTAGCTAGGGTTTGTAAATCAATGTCGTGAATCGAAGGAGTTGGATGCGGCTGAAAGGGATCCATTGAATTCAGAAAAATAGCTTGTTGAATCGATGAAATTGATCAATGTAATCAAGTCTTCTTCTCTATAATTTATGATCCGAACTCACCGGCCTATGCATGGAATTAGCAGTAGGAGATGACGTTCTCATCAGCTCTATCGTATGAGTTGAAGAGAAGGGAAGAAAAAATTTAGATGAGAGATAATGGAAGAAAAGAATGAAGGTGTAGCAGCATTACAATAGCAATGACTCACCGCACCATGATAAAAATGTGATCAGAGAAGGAAGTTAGAAAAAAGGTGAAAGCAAAGATCGATGGGAAGAGTGATGTTCATTTATTGATCTGACATAGAGCTAGAATTCTCAACCTCTAAGAATACAGTGGAGTTTTCTTATATACACATGTGTAAAGGGTTGAGTCTAACTAACTGAAACTTGTAGAGATTAGGCAAAAATGTCTAACTAACTTTCTACTTTACTCTATTTATATTTTTATATCAATAACATTCACATATCAGTAACAAAAGCTAAATATTTTTAAATTAATTTACTCCAATTAGAAAAAAGTATTCTCGATATTAATTATGAGGTATATATAAAAATGTTGTATGTACACAAAAAAATTGTATCAAATTAGTTATCATGTATAAATATATGGATATTTAACTCACTTTTAATGTGTATTTTATATGTTAATAGGCTCGAGATTCAGTGGTTCTAGGACGTTTGGACTATTAAATGGTCCCATAACAAAGTATGTTTTTTAAGGTTTTTTAAGAACGGTTAAATAGTCCTTTTTTAAATTTAGTTACAAATTAACCCCATATATTTTATTTAATTATAAAAATGATTTTTTATTTTATAAATAATTATTTTATTATAAATCTATTATGTTTATTAACAATCAAGAACAAAAACAATAACGAATTCGATCTTCCATTTATCCTAATAACGAATTCGATTAAAGATTAAATTTGATCCGTCACGTTTGTGAGAAATCACAAAATCGTGTTTCGTTGAAAACCAATCGATTGGACTATCAAACCAATCGATTGAATTCTAACTCAATCGATTGGATTTCAGTTTATCACTAAACAATCGATTGAAAATTGCAAGGAAGCATGGTTTTCGTATAAATCAATCGATTGATCATATTAACCAATCGATTGAACGATGAATTAAATGTGGATTTTATGTAATTCAATCGATTGTTTAGAATTTTCAATCGATTGAATTCTTCAAAATAATCGATTGGGTAGCACAATTCAATCGATTACTTTTGTTACTCAGTCGATTGAATTCACCAAATTCAATCGATTGAAGTGTG
Organism: Arachis duranensis; assembly: GCF_000817695.3. Lineage (NCBI taxonomy): Eukaryota > Viridiplantae > Streptophyta > Magnoliopsida > Fabales > Fabaceae > Arachis > Arachis duranensis. The sequence continues at coordinate 113,081,461 of NC_029775.3, forward strand.
CTACCCAATTGATTGAAATGTGTACTACGCCTATTTCAATCTTGTTATCGTTTTTAGAAATTATCTTGTTATTCATCTATCTTATCTTTAAACTTTTATCTTTAATTTTTGCGGTTTTATTTTGATTTAGATACTCTAATCTTATCATTTCCTTAATATTAACATTATAAATTGGTAAATAATCCATCACCAATTATTTAATCCCACCATTGAAATCGTGTATCATTTTCTTTGATTATAAAAAATTTCATTGTTTTTCTTTGGAACATCCATCTACTCAATATCTATTTTTTTTTAATTTTTTATCCGTCTATTTAATATCCACTATTTCTTCATCGTTAATCACCGTTGCAGCAATCAGCAAAGGTCCAATTAAGTTTTTCATTGTAGTGTTCAGAAAATAAACCATCGTTTTGATTACAAAATCGAGGTCAGTGAATAGAATCTCTAATTTTGCAATTATTCGTTTCGATGCTTTATTCGTGAAATTGATTGTGTAATGAAAAAATATTTTTTTTATCTTTTATTAATTCACAGACATTGAGAAATACTAAAAAGTAAATAGATGTTATTATTTTTTATTATTAATTAGCTAGCAATCAGAGACGGACCTAGAGGGGACGAGTAGTGGCCTGAACACCCCAAAATTTTAAGAAACTATACTGATCTATATCTATAACATCTATAACAATATATAATGGGAATACAGAGGGTTTAGTGTCCAATATTTTTTTTCTATTTTACCTCTATCTTTATAATCTAAAACTACATACTCAATCAGGTACTCACGTTCTGTAAATTTTACATTAACCCATGACAGAATGATGTAACTCCTTCACTTAAAAAAATTGCTCACTCTTAATCGTAAGATTATAAAAATGGCTCCACTTACACTATAGTTTAAACAAGGTAATTTTTTTTAATTAAATGTACAAAGAATCATTTTTCTCTTTAAATTATTATCATACTATTTTAATAATATACTCTTGATGCTTATATGCAATATATAATGATAATTAGTGTCTAAATTTAAATTTCAATATTACTCTTAAAGAGAGGTTTATTATTAAAAAAAATTCTTTTGTCAATTTCGTTAAATAAAAAAATTTCTACCCATTTTTTCACAGTAACCTCGTTAAGATATTCTTATTGAATGTAAATTATTGTTACAAATATTTTTATTAAGATATGTTTTGTAGGAATAAAGTAAAATAGTTTGATAAGTATAATTTAAAAAAAAAAAATTACACTAATAATTTTTTCTTTAAATTATTAACGTATTTTTCTAATATAGTACCTACATAATATATAATATCAATTAGCGTTCAAATTTAAGTTTCAATATTGTTATTAACGAGAGAGGTTTATTATTTTTTACAAAAATTTACACACAATAATTTTTGTATCAATATATCATGATTCATTTTAAAAATAATATTTATTCATTTAAGTCATAGAGTGTCTTGAAAAATTATATTTAAATAATTTTTTATCTTTTAACTATTTTATATTTTTAGATTGAAAACTTTGTATTTTTTTATTTAAGGTTTATTTTTATATTTTATTTTAATTCTCTTATTCAAAATTATTAATGTGAATTTTTATTTTGTAGGGTAAATAAAAAGATGAGATTTTTTTAATAAATTAAATTATTAAAAAACTTACTTATTATAAAAGAAGTTAAGTATATTTATTGATTATAAGAATACATATAATTCACTTTTGAATGTAATCAAAATAAATATAAATTTATTCAATTTTTTAAATTTACATTAATTATTAAAAATTAATTATTAAAATTATAACATAATGAATGTACTCCTATACAAATATAAAAATAATTTCATAACTATTTTTTTTTTGTTAGGAGAAAACATGACTTAATAAACATAAAGTCTAATTTAAACAACTATAGATAAGTAAAATAAGTAACAAAAAATGAACATAAAATTTAATGTTTTTTGTTATTTGGTATAAAAATAAATATAATAAAATAAATCATTGTTCTCAAACCAATCGATTAAATTGAAAGTCACGTGTAAAGTTCAATCGATTGGGTAACATAACCAATTGATTGAATAGCGAGACCTCAAGTTGCTAATACACATTTCAATCGATTGGGTAGTACACTTCAATCAATTGAATTTGGCATATCCATATTATTTTCATGAATTCAATCGATTGGGTATCATAACCAATCGATTGAATTAAAAACAATAGATTGTTTTGTGATAACAAGCCATAGTCCAATCGATTGGTTTGATAAATTATAATTCAATCGATTGGTTTGATAATCCAATCGATTGGTTTTCAACGAAACATGATTTTATGATTCCTCACAAACGTGACGGATCAAATTTAATATTTTAATCGATTGGTAGATTTATGATAAAATAGTTATTTATAAAATAAAAAATCATTTTTATAACTAAATAAAATATATGTGGTTAATTTGTAATTAAATTTAAAAAAAGACTATTTAGCAGGTCTTAAAAAATCTTTAAAAACATGTTTTATTATGGGACCATTTAATGGTCCAAACGTTATGGGACCACCGAATCCAGTGCCATGTTAATATATATTTTGTTATAAAATCACTTCTTTCAAAAATATAAGCTAATAGAAAAAATACATACTTAAATGATTATACTATATTTTTAGCATATCCCTCTTATATATAGGAGTGTCTTTTGAATTTGTATTAATTTTTGCATAGATTTTTTTATTTATTCTAAATTTTTTTATTTAAAATTCAAAAAATATTAAATTCTAAAAATTTTTATTATAAAAGTCTATTACTATATTATGAAATTACTTCTTTTAAAATTTTAAACTGATAAAAAAATATAATTAATTATACTATATCTCTAATAATTTTATACGAATAATTGATTTAATGGTTAATTTTGTATGTATATATAATATGATTATATTAGACAGAGATAAAATGGTCAAAATCAACAACTCTTACAAGAATAGAGCATCATATATATTTGGTTTTGCACGCGTTGTGGGATTTTTTTAAATAAATAAAATAAATATATTAATTATCAAAATATGTATTACGAGCGTTTTTCGAAAAGCATCACGTCACTTATCTCGTTTACAGTGTAAACGAGATAAGTGGGTAATTATAATGTTTATAGTGTAAACGAGATACATTAAGACAAATTTTCAACCGTTATAAAAGGATGTACAATCCTTTATAATCTCTATAAACATTTTACTACTTCTTCTTTGCTATCTATTCCTTTAAAAAATAAGCCAAAATGTCTAGTAGTAGTAGTTTCTAGATTTTAAGTGTGTATCCGAATTGCCGTATGAGAAATAGCGATAATGGGATAACATTTGAGTGTGAGAATCCCATTTTGTTGCATATCCGGCCAGTAAGCTTATTGGCGAAACTGAAGAGTCTAATATTAGGTAGCGTCGATGGGAGTGAGAGAAAAGAGATCGGAAAGGTGGGGTATAGGTTTCTAGCACCGATAGAAAACGGAGTATTTCAGTTCTGTCTGTTTTGGCTCCATGGCGATGAGCATGTGCGCTTGATGTTTGACATCCATGGGAGAATCTTGGCGGAACAAGTGATGGAGCTTTCTGGGGTGGTGTGCGATGTCGGTGGCAGTAGATCTGGGTCATCAGACTTCGTCCAAGATGACCCACCTCTCGCACCACCACCGCTTCATGTTTTCAGTACAGTTCCATAGAAGACATGGAGGTCGATGGTGAGGACCTCGACGAGGAGTATGTTGCAGATAGCAATGGGAACGGATCCTTCGAGGATGATGATGAGGAAGAGTTTGTACCGAAGACCCCATTTGAGGTATCACGTAGGTATCTTCTACCTCTCCCGCGTTCAATTTTGGCCTTGTCATCTGTATCCAGTCACTATGATACGTTGGATCTAAATGCAATGTACGAGAAGAACCCATTTTCCAACACGGGTGAGGAAGATTACAACTTGGACGGTGGGGTGGAGTTTAGGATTGACCATAGATTCAAAAGTAGAGATGTAGTAATGCAGGGTGTTAGGATGCTATGAACGAGATATATATATATAAGCCTCCGCTCCTCTTATCTCATTTACAGTGTAAACGAAATAAGTTAACATGTATCTCGTTTACACTGTAAACGAGATAAAGTCGTTGCACAACACGTGTATAAACGTGATACGATTATGTCTTTTTCAACAAGTATAAACGAGATAAGTGATGTGATACTTTTCGATAAAAACGCTCATAAATACATATTTCGATAATTAATATATTTATTTTATTTATTTAAATAAAAATATTTTCAACATGATGATTTAGTATGATAGTGTCTTTAATCTTTGTTGAGCCCAAAGCAAAAGTAATTATATTGCGTTTTAAATTATGAAGGTAAAAGAAATTGCTTAATTTGTAGTTATTTGCTGATCTTTATGGGATTAATCTTGGTGTTTAATAGTATAGAAGAGTATATTTATACCATTATTTTTGAATTGTATTTTATATTTTTATTATTGTTAGATCCTTAAGATGTAAGAGTCTAGCAACTTATTATCAAATGATTATTTTAATAGTATATAGAGTTAGATATCGCTCCTTAGATTTGGGGTATACATGTTTCCATGCCGATTAAATTAAAAATGAACTTGACTCCCATCTTTTTAATCCTATTATTTCCTTGAACTAAACTTGACTTAACCGAATAATACCTCCGGGTCAACCTAATATTTAATATACACACATGCACATACATATTAACATGATTCTATCATTATTTTGTGTTTTCAAACAAATTTCAAATATTAAAAAAAGAAAAAAAAGGGAAAATACGTGAATGTGTTCACATATTTTATTTACACTATAATTAAAATTTAGTTTTATAAGTTATTCATTTTATTAGTTTTTTTTAAGGTTAAGAATAAAATTTAAATCCAAAATTTTTGATAAAAATAGAAAGATTATACTATTTGAACTTAATTAAAACTATATATAAAATGTTCTTCAATTTCAAACAATGTAAAATGAAAAATGAAAAATAAAAAGTAAAGACAGGTATGATGATTGGTTTTAACTTGAAAGAGATCGAGTTGAGAAATATTTTTTTAACACCTAATAACTTTACAAACACATCATATATATTAGTGTGCCACTAACTTTATATTATATATATTTAGATTTTTATATGCTTTCTATTCTCTACGTATATTTCAAAGTTTGAATAACTTCTAATTTTGTTTTTAATATTTAAAACATTTTACTTTTGTCTAGAAAAATGTAAAATTTATCCAATATAAAAATTTTACCATTAATTCTGCATAAAGATGAAAACAGTTATAAACCTTCTTTATGTGTAAGGACTCGGTGTATGTGCGAATACTAGCACTGCAAACAATAATGAGTTAAAAACCAGAATAACACTAAATCAATTTAACAACTTTTGAAAATAAAAATATGATATTTAAAATGCCGAGAACAAAATTAAAATTCAGAAAAAAATAGAGATAAAAGTACTTTTTCTTTCTACTTTTTTAAATTGTCAACTTAAAGGTGTAATGTGCGTGCCTATTATATCCAATATAAAAATTATATAATTAAAACTAAGTTAAATTTTAATATACTG
>NC_029775.3:113087325-113089088 GCF_000817695.3 Arachis duranensis
AATATTTATAAGGTTTAATTACTCTGCAGGTCTCTATAGTTTCACCAAATTTTCAATTAGGTCCCTATACTTTTTTTCTTTTCAATTGAGTCCTTATACGTGAATTTTTTTTTCAATTAAGTCCTGCCGTGTGTATAACGTTAAAGTTAACAGAATATTCTTGGTAAAAAACGAATATTCTTTAAATTTGGTTGGAGTGGCTAGCTGAAGAAACATGCATTATTCCAAAATACCCAAATCACCCCTTGCAGTTTATCACAAGTAAAAATAAGAAACCCTAAGCTCTGTAGAGAACGCGATTAAGTCGTCCTCTGCTTCTCCTCTTTCGGGCCGTCGTCAACATCCGTCGCTAGGGGCTTCTGCAAGGAATGCTTGGTGGTTTGCTGGTGCACGAAATTGCAATCACACTTTTGCAATTCCGCACAACTAACCAGCAAGTGCACTGGGTCGTCCAAGTAATACCTTACGTGAGTAAGGGTCGATCCCACGGAGATTGTTGGCTTGAAGCAAGCTATGGTTATCTTGTAACTCTTAGTCAGGATATCAATAATTATCAGGGTTGATTGTAAAAAGTAAAAGAACATGAAAATAGTACTTGTTTTGTAGTAATAGAGAACATGTTGAGGTTTTGGAGATGCTCTCTCTTCTGAATCTCTGATTTCTCTACATGCTCTATCTTCTGAATCTCTGCTTTCCTACTGTCTTCTTCTTCAAGCACGCAAGGCTCCTTCCATGGCAAGCTGTATGTTGGGTTTCACCGTTGTCAATGGCTACCTCCCGTCCTCTCGGTGAAAATGTTCAACGCGCTCTGTCATAGCACGGCTAATCATCTGTCGGTTCTCAATCAGGTTGGAATAGAATCCAGTGATTCTTTTGCGTCTGTCACTAACGCCCAGCCCTCAGGAGTTTGAAGCTCGTCACAGTCATTCAATCCTTGAATCCTACTCAGAATACCACAGACAAGGTCTAGACCTTCCGGATTCTCTTGAATGCCGCCATCAATTCTAGCTTATACCACGAAGATTCTGATTAAGGAATCCAAGAGATATTCACTCAATTCTAAAATAGAACGGAGGTGGTTGTCAGGCACACGTTCATAGGTGAGAATGATGATGAGTGTCACGGATCATCACATTCATCAAGTTGAGGAACAAGTGATATCTTAGAATAGAAGCAAGCGTGATTGAATGAAAAACAGTAGTAATTGCATTAACCCATCAAGACACAGCAGAGCTCCTCACCCCCAACCATGGGGTTTAGAGACTCATGTCGTAGAAGATACAATAAGAAACGTGTAATGTGTCATGAGGTACAGATACAATGTCAAAAGATCCTATTAATAGTGAACTAGTAACTTAGGGTATATAGAAATGAGTAAATGACGTAAAAATCCACTTCCGGAGTCCACTTGGTGTGTGCTTGGGCTGAGCATTGAAGCTTTTATGTGTAGAGACTTTTTCTGGAGTTAAACGCCAGCTTTTATGCCAGTTTGGGCGTTTAACTCCAATTCTTATGCCAGTTCCGGCGTTAAACGCAGGGAATTCTGAAGCTGATTTGCAACGCCGGTTTGGGCCATCAAATCTTGGGCAAAGTATGGACTATTATACATTGCTGGAAAGCCCAGGATGTCTACTTTCCAACGCCGTTGAGAGCGCGCCAATTTGGCTTCTGTAGCTCCACAAAATCCACTTCGAGTGCAGGGAGGTCAGAATCCAACAGCATCTGCAGTCCTTTTCAGCCTCTGAATCAGATTTTTGCTCAGG
>NC_029775.3:113089242-113089865 GCF_000817695.3 Arachis duranensis
AATATATACTAAAAACTAACTAAAACATACTAAAAACATACTAAAAACAATGCCAAAAAGCGTATAAATTATCCGCTCATCGCAACACCAAACTTAAATTGTTGCTTGTTCCCAAGCAACTGAAAATCAAAATAGAATAAAAAGAAGAGAATATACTATAGACTCCAAAATATCAAAGAAACTTAGCTCCAATAGGATGAGCAGGACTAGTAGCTTTTTGCTTCTGAACAGTTTTGGCATCTCACTTTATCCTTTGAAGTTTAGAATGATTGGCATCCATAGGGACTCAGAACTCAGATAGTGTTATTGATTCTCCTAGTTAAGTATGATGATTCTTGAACATAGCTACTTTATGAGTCTTGGCTGTGGCCCAAAGCACTCTGTCTTCCAGTATTACCACCAAATACATACATGCCACAGACACATAATTGGGTGAACCTTTTCAGATTGTGACTCAGCTTTGCTAGAGTCCCCAATTAGAGGTGTCCAGGGTTCTTAAGCACACTCTTTTTGCCTTGGATCACAACTTTATTTCTTTCTTTTCCTTTTTCTCTTTCTTTTCTTTTTCATTTTTTTTCCTTTTTTTGTTTTCACTGCTTTTTCTTGCTTCAAGAATCAATTTG
>NC_029775.3:113089943-113092525 GCF_000817695.3 Arachis duranensis
AAAAATAGATATAAGATGAGACTAGTAGGAATAGAAAACAAAAATTTAAATAGGCTCCTAATGATAGAGGTTATCACAGAGTTAGGACTCAACAACCTTGATTTTGAGAAGTGGATGCTCCCTCAATTTGAGGGGAGAACTTTTGGCGTTTCAACTCTTGAAGTTCACACCCCTGCTTCTCTTGTTCCTTCAGCAATTTGCAGAGCATGCAGTTCTGATTCTGCTGTTTTTCCTTAAGTTACTCCATAGTTTCTTGCAACTTAGTGATAGATGCTTCTAGGCTGGCCCAGTAGTCAATTTCAAGAAATTCAGGGAGGAACTCCTGCGCCCTCTTTTTGATAGAGTTGTCTTGCATTTGTCCTTCCATTGACTTCTTGGTGATTGAATGTTCAATTGGTATGAATTCATCTACTCCCATCTTCATCCCAACCTCTTTACAGAGCAAGGAGATCAAGCTTGGGTAAGCCAGTTTGGCTTCAGTGGATTTCTTATTTGCAATTGTGTAGATCTCACAAGCAATCAGATGATGAACCTCCACTTCTTTTCCAAGCATAATGCAATGAATCATCACTGCTCTCTTGATAGTGACCTCAGAACAGTTGCTAGTGGGCAATATAGAGCGCCCAATAAAGTCTAGCCAGCCTCTTGCAATTGGTTTGAGGTCTCCCCTCTTGAATTGGTTTGGGACACCTTTTGAATTGGTTATCCACTTAGTTCCAGGGAGGCAAATGTCCTCTAGAACTTGATCCAACCCCCTTATCTGCTCTCACCATTCTCCTATTAAAGGATTCAGGATCATCTTGCAGTTGAGGAAATTTGAAGACCTCTCTAATTTTGTCCAGATGGAAGTAGATAACTTTCCCTCTGACCATGGTTCTGTAAGTATGGAAAGCAGTTCCAGTCATTCTCTGCTTATCCGTCAGCCACAGATTTGAGTAGAATTCCTGAACCATATTTCTTCCAACCTTTATCTCAGGATTGGTTAGAACTTCCCATCCTCTGTTTCGAATTTGCTCTTGGATCCCCGGATATTCATCTTCTTTTAGATCGAATTTGACTTCCGGGATCACTGACCTCAGACCCATTATTTTGTGATAATGGTCTTCATGTTCTTTGGTTAAGAACTTCTCTTGATTCCAAAGACTCTTTGGGTTATTCTCTTTCTTACCTCTTAAATTGGTTTGTTTTCCCTTAGGAGCCATGATCTTGATGAATCTTGGCTTAGTGATCACGAAAAAGCACACCAAACTTAGAGGTTTGCTTGTCCTCAAGCAAAAGAAAGGTGAGAGGGGAGAGAGGAGGAGAGCAAATTCGAATGGTGGGGAGAAAGAGGTGGCCAAACGTGTATTTATAAGGGAGGGGAGAGATTTCGAAAATTTTGAAGGAGATTTGAGAAGATATGGAGAGAATTTGAGAAAAATTTGAGTTTTTGAAGAAGATTTGGGAGGGATTTGAGAGAGATTTGAAGATTGATTTTAATTTTTGAAAATTTGAAGGTGAATGATGAAAGTTTGAAATGTGTTTATGTAGAAAACTATGGATCAAAAAAGGAAAGTTTGAAAAAATTTTAATCAGAAATCAAAATCTCCGTCCCCCACCTTTCTGGCGTTTAACGCCCATTTGTTGGCCATTGTGGGCGTTTAACGCCCAGCCAGGTACCCTGGCTGGCGTTAAACGCCAGAATTCCCTTTGTCACTGGGCGTTTTGCTAAACGCCCAGGATACTGCACGCCTGGCGTTAAACGCCCAGAATGGTGCCCATTCTGGCGTTTAACGCCCAAAATGGCACCTTTACTGGCGTTAAACGCCCAGAATGGTGTCCATTCTGGCGTTTAACGCCCAAAGTACCCCTTACTAGCGTTTTTTCGCCAGCAAGCTCTTTTTCTCTGCTTTTTGCACTGAATCCTTCTATGACTCTGTGAATTCCTTCATTTTTGATAATTGCCCTTGTAGAAACAAAACATATAACCTGCTAATGATTGGGTTGCCTCCCAGCAAGCGCTTCTTTACTGTCTTTAGCTGGACCTTCACTGAGAATCACTCAAGTCTCAGTTTTGAGCATTCTTGCTCAAAATTGCTTTCAAGATAATGCTTGATCCTCTGTCCATTAACAATGAACTTCTTGTCAGAATCAGTATCCTAAAGCTCAACATATCCATATGGTGATACTCTTGTAATCACATACGGACCCCTCCAGCGGGATTTAAGTTTTCCTGGGAACAATCTGAGCCTAGAGTTGAAGAGCAGAACTTTTTGTCCTGGCTCAAAGACTCTGGATGACAACTTCTGGTCATGCCACTTCTTTGCCTTTTCCTTATAAATTTTAGCATTTTCAAAGGCACTGAGTCTAAATTCATCTAGCTCATTTAGCTGGAGCAATCTTTTTTCACTAGCTAACTTAGCATCCAGGTTTAAGAATCTGGTTGCCCAGTAAGCTTTATGTTCCAGTTCCACAGGCAGATGACAGGCCTTGCCATACACAAGTTGGTATGGAGAGGTTCCTATTGGAGTCTTGAATGCTGTTCTGTATGCCCACAGAGCATCATCCAAGCTCTTTGCCCAGTCCTTTCTACGGGCAATTAT
>NC_029775.3:113092763-113093128 GCF_000817695.3 Arachis duranensis
GGAATTTCAGCACGGTCTTAGTATCATTAGTGGGTGTAGCAATTGCTTCTACCCACTTAGATACATAGTCCACTGCTACCAGAATGTAAGTGTTTGAGTATGATGGTGGGAATGGACCCATGAAGTCAATCCCACATACATCAAACAACTCAATCTCTAAGATCCCTTGTTGAGGCATGGCGTATCCGTGAGGCAAGTTACCAGCTCTTTGGCAGCTGTCACAGTTACGCACAAACTCTCGGGCATCTCTATAGATAGTAGGCCAGTAGAAGCCACATTGGAGGACCTTAGTGGCTGTTCCCTCACTTCCAAAATGTCCCCCCATACGGTGATCCATGGCAGTGCCATAGGATCCTTTGTGCTTC
>NC_029775.3:113093198-113094833 GCF_000817695.3 Arachis duranensis
TGCTTTGTGAGTAAGTACTTAAGAGCAGCATGGTCAGTGTACACAATCACCTTTGATCCCACTAGATAGGATCTAAACTTGTCAATGACATAGACCACTGCAAGTAACTCTTTTTCTGTGGTTGTGTAATTCTTCTGTGCATCATTTAGAACACGGCTGACATAATAAATGACGTGTAGAAGCTTGTTATGCCTCTGTCCCAACACTGCACCAATGTCATGGTCACTGGCATCACACATTAGTTTGAATGGCAATGTCCAGTCTGGTGCAGAGATAACTGGTGCTGTGACCAGCTTGGCTTTTAGGGTCTCAAATGCCTGCAGACACTGTGTGTCAAACACAAATGGTGTGTCGGCAGCTAGCAGGTTGCTCAGAGGTTTAGCGATTTTCGAAAAATCCTTAATAAACCTTCTGTAGAATCCTGCGTGTCCCAGAAAGCTTCTGATTGTCTTAACATTGGCAGGTGGTGGTAATTTTTCAATTACCTCTACCTTTGCCTTATCCACCTCTATTCCCATGCTTGAAATTTTGTGCCCAAGGACAATTCCTTCAGTCACCATAAAGTGACATTTCTCCCAGTTTAAAACCAGGTTAGTCTATTGGCACCTTTTCAGGACAAGTGCTAGGTGGTTAAGACAGGAGTTGAATGAGTCTCCATATACTGAGAAGTCATCCATGAAGACTTCCAGGAATTTCTCCACCATATCAGAGAAGATGGATAACATGCATCTCTGAAAGGTTGCGGGAGCATTACACAAACCAAAAGGCATTCTCCTGTAGGCAAACACGCCAAAAGGGCAAGTAAATGCTGTTTTCTCTTGGTCTTGAGGATCTACTGCAACTTGGTTGTAACCCGAATAGCCATCCAAAAAGCAGTAATAATCATGACCAGCTAGTCTTTCTAGCATTTGGTCTATGAATGGTAAAGGAAAATGATCCTTTCTGGTGGCTGTATTGAGCCTTCTGTAGTCAATACACATACGCCACCCTGTGACTATTTTTGTAGGAACCAGTTCATTTTTTTCATTATGAACTACTGTCATGCCTCCCTTCTTGGGGACAACTTGGACATGGCTCACCCAGGGGCTATCAGAAATAGGATAAATGATCCCAGCCTCTAGTAATTTAGTGACCTCTTTCTGCACCACTTCCTTCATGGCTGAATTTAGCCGCCTTTGTGGTTGAACCACTGGTTTGGCATTATCCTCCAATATGATCTTGTGCATGCATCTTGCTGGGCTAATGCCCTTAAGATCACTTATGGACCACCCAAGAGCTGTCTTGTGTGTCCTTAGCACTTGAATCAGTGCTTCATCTTCCTGTGGATTTAAAGCAGAGCTTATGATTACAGGAAAGGTATCACCTTCTCCCAGAAATGCATATTTCAGGGATGGTGGTAATGGTTTGAGCTCTGTTTTGGGAGGTTTCTCTTCTTCTTGAGGGATTTTCAGAGGTTCTGTTATTCTCTCTGATTCCTCCAAATCAGGCTGAACATCTTTGAAGATGTCCTCTAGCTCTGATTCTAGACTTTCAGTCATATTGATCTCTTCTACCAAAGAGTCAAAATGTCAGCGCTTATGCAATCATTTGGTGTGTCTGGATGCTGCATAGCTTTTACAGCATTCAACTTGAACT
>NC_029775.3:113095056-113112838 GCF_000817695.3 Arachis duranensis
GATATTTAATGGAGCCATCAGCAAGTTGGAGGCATATCCGGGTTGGTTTGACTTCTTCAGTCAACCCAAGCTTTCTGATAGTGGATGCAAGTATTAGATATATACTTGCTCCAAGGTCACACAGGGCTGTCTTGGTGCAAGCACCTTCTAATGTGCATGGTATCATAAAGCTTCCTGGATCTTGAAGCTTTTCTGGTAAGCTTTTCAGAATGACTGCACTGCATTCTTCAGTGAGAAATACTTTTTCAGTTTCTCTCCAATCCTTCTTGTGACTTAAGATCTCTTTCATGAACTTAGCATAAGAAGGTATTTGCTCAAGTGCCTCTGCAAATAGAATCTTTATTTCAAGAGTCCTTAGATAGTTTGCAAAGCGGGCAAATTACTTATCCTGCTCCGCCTGGCGGAGTTTCTGAAGATAAGGCATCTTGGCTTTATATTCTTCAACCTTAGTTGCTGCAGGTTTATTCCTTACAAAAGTGGTCAGAGAAGCCTTTTTAGAGGGGTTATTATCAGCACTCTCAGGTGTCTGATTCTCCATTGGCGTTTGAACGCCAGGATTGGGTGAATATTGGGCGTTTAACGCCAACTTTTCTCCCTTTTCTAGCGTTTGAACGCCAGAACTGGACAGGGAATGGGCGTTTAACGCCAGCTTTTCCCCCTTTTCTGGCGTTTGAACGCCAAAAGTATTCCTCTCTGGGCTCTTACTGTCCTCAGAAGGATTTTGGACAGTGGTTTGGTTATCCTCTGTCAATTGTTCCTTATTTGGCTTTTTGCTACTTTGAGCAGTGTTATTCAATGTCTTCCCACTCCTCAATTGAACTACTTGGCATTCTTCTGTTATCTGTTTAGATAGCTGCTGTTTTGCCTGATTCAACTGAGATTCTATGTTCTTGTTAGCAATTTTAGTTTCTTGGAGCATCTCTTTAAACTCTGCTAACTGTTTTGTCATCAGGTGTAATTGCTGATTAAGCTCAACCATCTGTTCTTGAGGATTAGGATCAGTAGCTACTGCCATAACTTCCTCCTTTGTAGAGAACTCATTGCTAGAGTACAAATGTTGATTTCTAGCAACAGTAGTAAAATTGATTCAGGAATTTGTCTGATAACTGTTTCCATGTCTTTATGCTTGCTGTAGGTTGGTTATTCAACCACCTTTTAGCTTGATCTTTTACAGCAAATGGAAACAGTAATAGTCTGTAGACATCCTGATCCACCTCTTTATCATGTACTGTGTCAGCAATTTGTAAGAACTGTGCCAGAAACTCAGTAGGCTCTTCCTGTGGAAGACTGGAATACTAACAATTTTGCTGCACCATGATAATGAGTTGAGGATTTAGCTCAAAGCTGCTTGCTTTGATGGGAGGTATACAGATGCTACTCCCATATGCAGCTGTGATGAGATTAGCATATGACCCCAGAGTCCTTCTGGATTGCTCAATTCCACTTAGGTCCATGATGGAGAAAGGGAGTATGATATGAATTCACAAGCAAAGTAAAAATATATATTTTTTTTAATGTAACCGATAAAAAATTAAAATAAAATAAATGGAAAATAAAATAAAATTTTGAAAATTAAAAGAAAATAAGATCAAAGCAAATTGAAAACTGAATCAATTAGTTAATTAAAAAGATTTTGAAATTAACAATTGAAGAGATATGATTGAAAATTATTTTGGAAAAGATTTGATTTTTGAAATGAGGAGAGAAAAACAACAAAATGACACCAAACTTAAAATTTTTAGAAAATCAAACACAAATTTTCGAAAATTTTAAAGGATTTAAAGGAAAACACAAAGAAGACACAAAACTTAGAATTTTTAAAGATCAAGAAAGGACTAAGAACATGCAAATTCGAAAAATTAAAAGAAAACAAAGGCTTGCAATTGACACCAAACTTTAAAATATGAAACTAGACTCAAATAAAAGACTCTAAACCAACAAAAATAAAACAGTCCTAATCTAAGCAACAAGATAAGCCGTTAGTTGTCCAAACTCAAACAATCTCCGGCAACGGCGCCAAAAAATTGGTGCACGAAATTGCAATCACAATTTTGCAATTCCGCACAACTAACCAGCAAGTGCACTGGGTCGTCCAAGTAATACCTTACGTGAGTAAGGGTCGATCCCACGGAGATTGTTGGCTTGAAGCAAGCTATGTTTATCTTGTAACTCTTAGTCAGAATATCAATAATTATCAGGGTTGATTGTAAAAAGTAAAAGAACATGAAAATAGTACTTGTTTTGCAGTAATAGAGAACAGGTTGAGGTTTTGGAGATGCTCTCTCTTCTGAATCTCTGCTTTCCTACTGTCTTCTTCTTCAGGCACGCAAGACTCCTTCCATGGCAAGCTGTATGTAGGGTTTCACCGTTGTCAATGGCTACCTCCCATCCTCTCAGTGAAAATGTTCAATGCGCTCTGTCACAGCACGGCTAATCATCTGTCGGTTCTCAATTGGGTTGGAATAGAATCCAGTGATTCTTTTGCGTCTATCACTAACGCCTAGCCCTCAGAAGTTTGAAGCTCGTCACAGTCATTCAATCCTTGAATCCTACTCAAAATACCACAGACAAGGTTTAGACCTTCCGGATTCTCTTGAATGCCGCCATCAATTCTAACTTATACCACGAAGATTCTGATTAAGGAATCCAAGAGATATTCACTCAATTCTAAATAGAACGGAGGTGGTTGTCAGGCACACGTTCATAGGTGAGAATGATGATGAGTGTCACGGATCATCACATTCATCAAGTTGAGGAACAAGTGATATCTTAGAATAGAAGCAAGCGTGATTGAATGAAAAACAGTAGTAATTGCATTAACCCATCAAGACACAACAGAGCTCCTCACCCCAACCATGGAATTTAGAGACTCATGCCGTAGAAGATACAATAAGAAACGTGTAATGTGTCATGAGGTACAGATACAATGTCAAAAGATCCTATTAATAGTGAACTAGTAACCTAGGGTATACAGAAATGAGTAAATGACGTAAAAATCCACTTCCGGGGTCCACTTGGTGTGTGCTTGGGCTGAGCATTGAAGCTTTTATGTGTAGAGACTTTTTCTGGAGTTAAACGGCAGCTTTTATGCCAGTTTGGGCGTTTAACTCCAATTCTTATGCCAGTTCCGGCGTTAAATGCCGAGAATTCTGAAGCTGATTTGCAACGCCGGTTTGGGCCATCAAATCTTGGGCAAAGTATAGACTATTATACATTGCTGGAAAGCCCAGGATGTCTACTTTCCAACGCCGTTAAGAGCGCGCCAATTGGGCTTCTGTAGCTCCAGAAAATCCACTTCAAGTGCAGGGAGGTCAGAATCCAACAGCATCTGCAGTCCTTTTCAGCCTCTGAATCAGATTTTTGCTCAGGACCCTCAATTTCAGCCAGAAAATACCTAAAATCACAGAAAAACACACAAACTCATAGTAAAGTCTAGAAATGTGAATTTTGCTTAAAAACTAATAAATATATACTAAAAACTAACTAAAACATACTAAAAACATACTAAAAACAATGCCAAAAAGCGTATAAATTTTCCGCTCATCATTTGCCGTTCGTCGCCACCTTTCCTGTGAACTGGTCTGCTCTACTCTGTTCCGTTTGGAGGTGGTCAACGCATTCTCCGTCGCTGCGCCGTATCGATCGGAGCCTCGTAGCGCCTTGCCTCCCGTCCCTGCATTGTGTGTCTGCTCCATCTCCCTGCACTCGAACGTTCTCTCTGAAAATAGGTCAGGAAAAAAAGCTTCTTTTGTTAGTTTTAAAATTTGATGTGTATTCTAATTTTTTTTTATAAAAATGACATTGGTTGAATATCTATTTCTGAAATTGATTTTTGGATTGTTTTGATAATGGTTGATTTAGGGTTTACAATATGGATATCTCTATGCATGGATTTTGTTAAAGGGGGGATTGAAATATAAATTAATTTTGCTAATGATAAATTGTGTTTATTCTTGAATGTTGATTGTTGTGGCTGTGATGATGTTTTTTTAAATGGATTATGTTTCTGTTTTTAATACCTGTAGTGATGGGAGACTCAGATTTCACTATAGACATATATCATGGTGGCAAGTTTATGACAAATCTTGAAGTAACACTAACCATTGAAGACATGAAGCTTCTCATGATAAATTTTTTTTGTTACTTCATGCTTTAATATCTGATTTCATATCATGTTATGTGATGCTTTGTGCCCCCAATTTGAGCTAGGATTAGTGGATTACTCATTGATCCCTTTATTAGGTCTGCTATGCAAGCTTCAATTAGTTTTTTTAACCATGTTTTCTGGTTTTGTGGAATAAGAAAGAGACAAAATTTTTGTAGTAATGAGCAATGTGTATTACTACTTGTATTATTCTTCTCTTTATTTGATGTATTCTTCTTTCATAAAAAGTAAATAGATAAATAAAACAAATAAAAAAGAACTCTTAATACTGGAAGCAGCATATTTTAGTTTGAGTTATATATTAGTTTTGTTAAATTCATAATAGTTATTTTAAATTCATTGTTGTACTGACTGGTATTCCATAAAAAGTAAGGTTTGGTGAAGACCAAACCTTTTGAGGTTTGAGTTATTTTAAGTTTGAGTTATTTAAGTTTGAGTTATTTTAGTCCATAATAGCATATTTTAGTTTGAGTTGTTTTAAGGTTTGCTGCACTGACTGGTAAGTCCATAAAAAGTAAAATTGGTGACTGTATTAGCAAAAGACCTTTTGAGAATTTTTTTTAATTAAGGTTTGTTGCCATTTATTTGATATTATTTGTTGATATTGATTTGTGTTTTCATTAAAAATCTTAGTGTGTTTTTTTATGTTACAATTTATCATATTTTTTAGGAAAATATTTTGTTGTGGCAAAAACGTTGTGAGGATGCATTGTATTTTCTGCTCACTTTTGGTGTTCGACGGCCTGTGCATCACTTGACATCAGTTGCAATGGCAAAGATCATATCCAAGGGAGATGGAATATCTGTTTATGCTAGAGCAAGCAGCCTTTAGGGATTTCTTTCTAATGGTTCTTATTACCATAAAAAAAATTCATTTCTTCAATATACTTGTTTTTGAGTTTTTGTCAGTCAAATTGATTCTCTTGTTTGAGAAACTATACAGAACTTAGTTTTTGTAAATAATTTTAGTTATTATTCTATCAATGGTTCTTGTTACTATATGTCATATGCAAGTTCTTTCATTATGTTGGTCATAATAAATACTTGAGTGATGAAAATTAAATTTTATATTATACTTATTATTATTATTTCTGTTTCATTTTATTCATTATTTTTTTTGTATATTCTTAAGATAAAGTATTTTAAAAATTAAAAAAATAAAGAGAAGGTATTTTTGGTACAATTTGTATATAAATAAGAAAAAGAATGATAGTGATAAAATAAAAGAAATTATAAGAATATCTTTCATTGAATATTTATTATTTTCTAAATTTTCAATTAGATCTCTATATATACTTTTTTCTTTTCAATTAGGTCTCTAGGGGTATACAAGTAATTTCACAATTTAATAACTTTTTTAACGTTTAACGTTAACAAGGATTAAATTGAAAAAAAAATAATGTATAGGGACTCAATTGAAAAGAAAAAAAGTATAGGGACCTAATTAAAAATTCGGTGAAACTATAGGGACCTGCAAAATAATTAATAAATATTAAATAAATTCTGATTAATTTTGATTAAATTTTTTTTATTATCAAATATTTTTAATAATAAATATACTTTTTGAGGCAGGTTTCTTTTTTCATTATTCATCATCGGTCGCTGATGGCTGATGCTACCAACATGGCTAAGAGCCCCACAGGGACAATGTGATTAATGATAACGCGCAACTTGCCAAATTAATTACTTTTATTTATTTTTCATAAAAAATTAAAATTTATAATTTATAATTTAAAAAAATAAAATAATTTAAAAAGTTAATTGATATTAACTGAGAAAAATCGTCTCTCTAATATTACTTATTATTTATTTGTTAATAAAAAGACTTGCAAGTTGAATTTGGAGCATGTTATTAACTTATTACTATTAATTCACTATTTTGAAGGGGGAAGGGGGCTAAGGCCGTTATTAATTTACTATTATCACCCTTTCCTTCTTAATTTTCAAGTATGGCTGCGGGCAATAATCTTTCACGTGTTTTGTAACATACATATGTAATATGTTTATTCAATGTTCAACTGAAGTTTAAGTGAGGAAATGAATACTTTACCACCTTTATGCTTCACTTTTTACATTAATTAATTAGCTAGAGACTACTAAAAATTAAGTTAGTATCTATTTATTTTTTTTCAAAAAAAAAATTAAGACCGAAGAAAAGTAGAGATGTATATATATGTGGTTTTATAATTTCATCTAAGAATAATAATAATTTTATATCAACTAACGAAGTGTTTTTTCAATTTCAAATATGACATATATAGAAAGTGAATCATTTACAAATTTTATTTTGTACTTTTTGAGATAATTGATGAAATGAGATCAATTTCATTATAAAAAGACAGTTTTATTTTGGTAAAAAACCAATTAAATCTTATCATATTGTATAAAATTTAAATTAAATTATATTAAACCAAATATTAGCATAATGAAAAATCTTATATTTAATCTCAAATAATTATCTATAACATATAGTTTCATATAAATATTGATATTATATTTTATGAAATTCAAAATAAAATTAACCTAAAATCAAACACTAATCATGCTCTAAAACCATGCATGTTAGTTGGAGTATTAAATACGTACATGGATTAGTCTCAATTGTAGACAATAAAATAAATAACTATATGATGGTGACCTAGATACTAGAATATTCTCTTTAATTTGTATCAAAATAACTTAAAATTGCATATGATAATTTAGATTATAAAAGTTACTCTATATTTGCTATATTATTTAATTTATCTTATCAAAGATATAATTATTGCTAGAGTAGAGGAGAAAATAAAAAAAGTTTACCAATCAATTATTCTTTGTTGAATTGAATTGAAAACTGAACAACACCTATCTACTATATCCTTAATTGATTTAAAACGTAGTTAGCAATTAGTAATGATTAATAAATTATATAAAAATGGATAATTTAAATTTTTTCAGTAAAGAAGATAATTCCCTACGAATAAAACAAAAATGAATAATTAGACTTGGATAAAGGGACATTTGATTTTAGAAGGGAGTTTTAAGACCATTCAAACCAACTACCACCGTTTTATTAGAGAATCCTAGAAAAAAAAAAAATTGAGCTAAAATTTTAAATAAATCTAAAATCTAATAAAATACAAATAAAATTTTATTTATTGAAATAATTTAATAGATAAATAATGAGATTTTAAAAATTTAGAGTTCAAACTTTATATTTTTTAATGTTTAAATGGGAATAGATTTTTTCAATTATTAAAAAAATTAAAAGTGTAAATGTGATTTCTAATCTTTTATTATTTTTTTTTATATTTATTTTTTATTCTATTTATAAAATTAATAATAAAATATCATATTTTACTCTCTTAATTAATAAAAAAATTGAGAAAATTCATTCCATATCTAAATCTATCCTCTTAAGATAAAAAGAATTTATCATGAGTTTAAATTTAAACTTTTTTTTTATCAGATCATATAAGCCAATAATAGACTAAAACCACAATTTTTTTGATAGACCACCTAACCTAATTCCACAACTAATGAGTGTCCACTTCATTTAATTTAATCTGGACCACTTCATTCAATCATCATTGTCGGTTTATCAACTCGTTGGTTGCTAGATTCTGAAGATTTTGGTGCTTTAATTTTTCGTCCTTCTTGATGATAATTATGGTGAAGTTTGTTGTCTTCAGAGTTTCTACGTTTGCTGTACGGTCGTGTGGCTCAGGATATATATGGCCACACATGTTTGATTTGATGCTGTCTCTTGTTTTATAAATATATGATCGGTGTTATTTGAACATTTGATTTGAAATGCAGTGTTTATGAGAAATAATAATTTAAACTAAATTGTAACATAGGAATTGAAGTGTCAAAATATCATCCAGAATAAAATTTAATGGTTCCAAATTATGAGTAGATCGGAAAATCAAATTATAAGAAGTTTTAGAGAAATGATTTTGTTTCATCTTTTTTACGCTTTATATATATATATATCTCGAATCTTGAATGGGTCGGTTGGGTGGTTATTGAGGAGCGGTGGGTATTAGGTTCCGGATCTGATGATTTCCTGGGAATGAGATTCTCATGAGCACAGCAAGGTTGGAGGAGGTGGGGCCATCTGCAAAAAGAACTCCGATGCTCAAGTCAGTGTCCATAGAAGAGGTGGCGATTAGGTATAGGGTATGTGACGTATCTGGAGGAGGGGTATGACCCTCCCCTTATATATCCCGTACTATCGTGGGCTCACAGGGTCAGGTCCTCTTTCCAGGAAATTTTCTCTCCAACTGTCTAGCTCTAACTGTCTAGCTTCACGTGGAGGGAGTGCTGCTCGGGTCACTTCCTGGTTAACCTCGTCGACCCGTTGGGTCGGGCGGACGCCCGATCCATGGCCCCAGGGTCTGATGGGCTGCGCAGGAACAGTGCTCCAATGTGTCGGCCATGAGAGTGGATGCCGTGGCTGGCGTATTTTTCTCTACTACCCCCTTGGCATAGTTTCCGAAAGGTCGGCCGCCCGCGACAGGAGCGTACCCCCTACGCGCGAGTATCCTTCGTTCGCTTCTGGGGAAAGTCAATCATCGCCTCGTTCTTCGCGCGGGGCATTTAATGCCATTATGACTTATTCGAAAGGCCAAGGGAGAAAACCATTATACCCCTGGCTTTTTGCACTTCTATCTTCGACGGTTATCATTCCAATATCCTCACAACTATCTCTTTTCCCTTTCCTTTATTCTTTATTCACTCCTGCATTTGCTTCTCCTTGCTTCTCCACCTTTGGGATTACTCTCGAGAGAGTTTTTTGGCGCTCTGCTGATTATCTGGTTATCATTTTCCTTCTGCATATCTTTTTCCTGTAAGAGCTTTGTATTCCTTTGCTGCTTCACTGTTTCATTCTGTGGTTGTTGCTTTAGTGATGCATGCCACTTTCATTTTGCTTTTAGTCCATTTTTTCTTGAACCATCGTAGCTTACGTTAGGTAGTCGCTATAGTAGGTAACATTTTAGGTGCATTGTTTGCTTTTGATCTGTCATTCGATATTAGATTGCCATTTGATTTTTGCCCAGTAGGCTGTAGTGCTAGCTTACATTTCTTCTGAGTTCCCGACCTCTTGGTCTGATTTTGAGTGGTGCCCCCACTGTAGGTATGGCGCAACATCCTCTTCCGAGGCCCCCGGTAGATCGTTACGTCTGGGTTATCTCGGACGTAAAGGATCAGACCTCCAAGATGACCCTCGAGGAGCTTGAGGAGTTCCGTCGCTCCGACCTGCTTTGCAAAGGGACTCCCAAGGAGGAGCGTTACCACGCGTTCGTTTCCAGAGATCAAGAGCGAATATGCCACATTAACTTGAACACCCCCCGGATTGCCGACTGGCTGTGGGTGTACAAGTCGATGTTCACCAGCTTGGGGGTTCAGCTCCCTTTCTCCCCGTTTGTGATGGCGCTTCTGAATCGGTGTGATGTGGCGCCGTCACAATTTCACCTGAACAGCTGGGCTTCCGTCCGGTATTTTGAGATGGTATGTGAGTATTTAGAGCTGCTGATCTCCGTGGAAGTCTTTCTATGGTTCTTTCTTTTGACGAGCCCTTCGAAGGAAGGGATGCATAAAAAAAGATACATGTCCTTCCAGGCTGCCCAAGGTAGGCGAATCTTCGGGGTGTTCGAGGATTCATTTCACGGCTTCAAAGAAAAATACTTTGAAGTACGGCCTACAGAAGGCCAACACCCCTTCTGGCTAACCTTAGAAGGGGAACGTCGTATCCTGACCTATTGGAGCTTCGAAGCCGGTTCTAATGCCTTTACGAAGGTGATGTACAAAGGGTTGACCCAACAAAACAAGAACATAGCTGACATGTTGTTGGCTATTTTTTGCAAGAACAACGTCAACCCTCACCTCTTAATAGGAGATCGTGAGATGGGTAGGAGCTATATAGGTGAGTAGTCGGTTGGCCGTAGTTCCCGGTTTCCTATGTTTGACTTGTTTGCTTACTTAATGTCTTGCTTAATGAACTCTTATATGTTTCCTTGTTTCAGTGTCCATGGCTGGCGAGCAAGTTGGACTTGATAATTTGTTTTCGATGTTCCTTCCTGGAAATAGCGATGATAGTTCCGCCACTCGCACCAACGATGCTCCGCTCTTTCCAACTCTCAAGGTTCAATCTCAACCTCCTCAAGGAGAGGTGATCGGCACAAGTGCTGGGGTGACTCCCCGACCGGAGTTTCTGGAAGAGGAAGCGGGCCCCAAGGTCACCATCTTCGAAAATCCTAGAAAGAGGAAATCGACCTCGAGTCCGGAGGGGCTGCTTACCGTCATAGAAAGGAATTTCGATGCCAGGACCTTCATTGATTCGCAGCTCCTGCCTGGTACCGAGGAGTTCTTTCATGGTAGGGATCTTGCTTCCCAGGAAAAGTGGGAATATCGTATCCTGCTTCGGGCTGCTGCAATCGCGAGGAAGGCAGAGCCCGTTCTGGCTGGTGTGCGAACCTTGGAGGGTAAGCTCCAGGCGGCCTTCCAATCCGTGGACAAATTGAAGGTGCCGGTGGCATTGGTGAAGACCCAACTGGCCGAATCCGAAGCGAAGGTGAACGAGTCCGACGCGACAGTTGCTCGCCTCACCGAGAGGGAGCTCACTTTGGAGAGCCAGCTTAATGCTGCTCGAGGGCGGGCAGAGGAGCTAGACAAGAATCTTGCCGATGCCGTCTCATCGGCAAGTGCCGCTAAGACTGAGGCTGCCGAGCTGAAGAAGAAGAACAAAGAGACTATGAAGCATGCTCGGAATGCCATTGGGGCTACTGAGGAGGTGATCAAGGCGCAAGTGAAGTTGTTGGCTCCTGACTTTGACGTCTCCGCTGTTGGTGCCTTTAAGACCATTAAGGATGGCGGGATTGTCGATCTCCTGAGAAGTAACTTGTGAAATATTTGTACTCTTTTGGGCCGTTGTGGCATTTTATTTTGTATGTTTTGAACATTTTGGTAGTTTTGTAAACTGTTTACCGTCTCGTTTTAAATGGTTAACCGTCGAGCTGATCTGTGGCTATCTCTGGTTGTTTTAATTGTATGGCATATACTTTCATAGTCGCTGCATAGTTGTCATCGTCTAGTTGGCTCTCGGGGTGATCAGTCTCGAGATGCCATGGTGTCATCAATTGTGCAAAAAAGGTAAAACAACTGGTATGCGAATCATACAAAGTAAACCGGAATTAATACAATTAAAATGTTAAAATGAAAAAAATCCATGCAAAATGAAATAAGTAAACGAATATCAAAAGGGACAAGTGGCAAGAAATGGACAGGCACACAAATAGGAAAAGAATAAAGAGAAACACATGTTACTGGATCGGGAGCCCGTCTGGCCGTTAGGACTTGTGCTGACTTCACGGGTAGTACCTTTTTAGGTTCGCCGCATTCCACGTCCTGGGGACTTCCTTCCCGTTTAGTCGTTCCAGCTTGTAAGCTCCCTTGCCAGCAACTTCTTTTACTCTGTACGGGCCTTCCCAATTAGCCGCTAGCTTGCCTTCTCCCAGGGTCAGTGGGCCTAAATCATAACGCCGTAAAACCAAATCGCTTGCTTCGAAATTCATCTTCAGTACTTTGGAGTTATATCTTAGGGCTATTATTTGCTTTAATGCTGTTTCTGATAAATGAGCCAACTCCTTGGTCTCGTCGACCAGGTCCCTCTCCAGTGCTTCATTGGCTCCCCCAAGGAGTAGTCGGGGGCTCGGTTCTCCCATCTCCACGGGAATGACAACATCAACTCCATAAGTGAGCCGGAAAGGCGCCTCCCTAGTGGAGGATTGTTGCGTCGTCCTGTATGACCACAAGACTGACGCGAGTTTGTCTGCCCATGCCCCTTTCTTCTGGTCGAGTCGCTTCTTGAGGCCTTGGAGGATGACTTTGTTGGCTGCTTCAACTTGGCCGTTGGTTTATGGGTGCTCCACTAACGAGAACTTCTATTTTATCCCCAGGCTGGAGAGGAATTTTTCGAACTTCTTGTCAGAGAACTGCGTCCTGTTATCTGATACCATGACTTCTTGTATGCCAAACCTGGTGATAACCTGGCTCCACAAGAATTTTTAGCAATTTGCCGAATATATGCTGGCCAACGGCTCTGCCTCGACCCACTTAATGTAGTAATCGACGGCCACGATTAGGTATTTCACCTGCCCAAGGCCCACCGGAAAAGGTCCCAGTAAGTCAACTCCCCACTAGCAGAAAGGTCAAGGGTCCATTAGTAGACTTAGTTCTGCCGCTGGGGCTCTGTGGAAGCTAGAATTTTCTTGGCATTTTCTGTACCTCTTTACGAATTCTTGGACGTCCGACGTCATTGACGGCCAATAGTAGCCGGCCCTAACTAGTTTCTGGGCCAAGGCTCTCTCCCCAATATGGTGGCCGCAACACCCTTCGTGGACCTCCCTAAGAACATAATCTGTCTGGTTAGGACGCAGGCACTTCAGCAGAGGTTGACTCAACCCTCGCTTGAACAACTGGCCCTGTACTATCACGTACTTGACCGCTTCCCTTCTTATCACCTTTGCCGCCTTGTCGTCGTCCGGGAGTTTACCGGTTTCCAAGAAGTTGATGATCGGGTTAATCCACGAAGGGTTATTGTCCACTCGTGTTATGTACAGGGTCACCGTGGGTTCCCTTATCAACCCTTGGATTAATGATCGGTTTTTGAACCCCGGCTTTGTGCTCGCCAGCTTTGATAAGAGGTTAACTCTGGCGTTCCTTTCTCTGGGAACATGTTGTATTACGATTTCCTCGAAATCTTCACTTAACTTTTTGACCATTTCCAAATACTTCTGTAATAGAGAGTCCCTGGCTTGGTAGGTACCATTGACTTGACATGTAACGACTTGGGAATTGCTATTTACTTCGACCCGTGTTGCCCTGACTTCCTTTGCTAGAAGTAGGTCTCCTAATAGAGCCTCTTACTCTGCCTGGTTATTGGAGATCAGAAAGTTGAACTTGATGGACTGCTCATAGATCACCCCAATGGAGCTTTCAAGGATTATACCTGCTCCTCCAAACATGTGGTTGGAAGCTCCATCTACGTGAAGCTTTCACCGTGTGCCCAGGTTCTCAGCAGAGCCCCCCGTTACCTCTACTAGAAAATCAGCCATTGTTTGAGCTTTGATTGTATGTCTAGGTTCATGTTACAGGTCGTACTGGGACAGCTCAACTGCCCAGGTCATCATCTGTCCTGCCAAGTCAGGCTTTTGTAGGACCTGCCGAATGGCTTGATCTGTTCTGACAGCGATCCGGTATCCCTGGAAGTACTGCCTTAGCCTCCGAGATGCGATTAGAAGCGTGTAGGCCATCTTTTCCAACTTGGTGTACCTTAGCTTTGCGCCTTGCATCGCTTTGCTGATGAAGTAGAACGGTTGCTGGATTCTATCCTCTTCTCAAATGAGGACGGCCGCCAAGGCCTCGTCCATCACTGCTAGATACAGGACTAGTGTTTCTCCGCTTTTGGGTTTGCCCAATACTGGTGGGGCTGAGAGTATCTCCTTAAAATGGTTGAAAGCTTCTTCACATGCTAAGGTCCACTCGAAGGCTATCCCTTTCCTCATGAGGTTGAAGAAAGAGAGGGCCTTTGCTGCCGATGCACCGAGGAAGCGAGATAGGGCCGTGAGCCTTCCGGCTAATCTTTGTACATCCTTAACGCATCCCGGGCTTGTCATCCTCAGGATAGCTTCACATTTGTCAGGATTGGCTTTAACTCCCCTCTGGATTATCATGAAGCCGAGGTACTTTCTGGCTTCCATGGTGTTCTGAGGGTTACCTGAAACTGTAGGTCGATCTCGGATGAGATCTTCTGGGTTGGTCGGAGCCGACGTGTCCGGCAGGTGCACGGCGGCCGGAGCTGGTGTGTCCAACTTGTTGGACTTGGTGGTGGTGCTGATCCTTCGTTCCCGGAGGGTGGGGGTACCTGTAAGGGACTCCGATGCTTAAGTTAGCAAGGGTATTAAGAAGGTATTGAGTAGAATCAGAGTATGAGTTATACCTGGGTGCTCCAGTGTATTTATAATGGTGAGAAGTGACCTTTCTAGATAAGATAAGTTAGTTATCTTATCTTATCTTATCTTTAGGTGAGGTCAGCTTATCTTCAACGGAACCGCCTTTATCTCTGTAGGCTGGGATTGCCTCTGGATTTGGGTCGTGTTCCTCTATTTTTGGGCTCTTTATTGGGCTTTCCTGCGCTTTGGCCGAGCTCTTTTGAGAAGAGGTCGGATAGTCTGACCTGAAGAGGTCGGTCGCCTTGTCGCTAAACATCCCGGGTCGGTCAGCTCGACCCAAGGTATGAACAGTGCCCCTGCTTGAGCTCGGTTTTCTTTGTTTTGAGGTCGAGCCTTTTGACGTCAGTCCTTCTTTTAGTAAAACCGAGTTCAAGCATTTTGTCAATTTCTTCTTTTGTGGATTTTTGAATGTAGAACGTTTTCCTCTAAAAGCGCGCGCTTTTGTACCGGCGCTTTTTTGGGAACGTGCGAGGGTTTAATGCTTTTAATTTTGAGCATTAATTGCCCCGTTTCCCTTAAGCTCTTTTACTTTGGATTTTGAAAACCTGAAAACGGTTTCTCTTCTTTTGCTCTTTCGTAACTTCATTTCTTAGTTCTCTCCACTCTTTGTTTTTTCGTTTGTATTTCTGTTTTCTTTGTGTTGCGGCGTCATTTGGTGTTGGAACTTGGGGTCTTTGTATTTCTTCCGGCGACATTGCTCTTGTTCGCATTCCCAGATTTCGTCTTCCTCCTTTGGTTTTTGAAGCTCGCTGTTCTTTCCAGGTTGGTAATAGCTTTTCTCGTTTTCTTCGTGGCTTCGTCTTTAATTTTGGTGAAGTTCTGGTTTTGCATGTTTGAAAGTTTGGATCTTTTTGTGACCTTATATTTACCTGTTGCCGTGAAATGCTTTTCCTTTGGAGATTCTTGGAATTTTGAGGCTTTCTGAGTTTTTACTGTTGCTTCTGGTTGTTTTTTGGTACTAGTACAAAATCTGTATCTGTTTCTCACCTTTGGAGATTGCTTCTTGTCTGATCTTTGGAAAAAGGTTGCTCTTTTAATGGCCTTGTGCTTGATGCTTGGGAGTGGTTTTTGCTTGGTAGGCTTGTAATGTTTTGCTGTGTTTTCTTTTGATGAAAGCGCTTGTTGTTTTGAATTCTTTTTTGAGAAATGCTGGGATATGATCTGTAGAGTATTTCTGGAGACCTTGCTTTGTTGTTGCCTCCAAAGGATGCCCCGAGACTTTTGGTTTGAGTCTTGGGGTCTTCCTTTTCTTGCTTTTCGTTGCCTTAGAAGTATTGACCGAGTTGTTTTCCCTTTTGTCCGAGATGTTTGTAGTAACCTCATTTTCTTTTCTTACTTGTAGGATTTAGTTGGCCTCATGTCTTCTCGCAATAACATTGTAGAGATGTCTTCCAGAGTTCCCGAGGGGATGTCACAGAGCTGAGGAAGCGTCATAGGATTTGTGGTAACAATGCTCGCGAGGGGGATTACGAGCTTGTTGCTCCTGATTCTGAGGAGAGGGTTTGCTTTCCGACTTCCATTGAGAGGGAGCGTCCCTTCTTTTATGCCTATGAATACTTTTTCAGCCAGTTGGATATTACTTTTCCTTTTACTGCTTTTGAAACCGACCTATTGTGGTCGTGTAATATTGCTCCATCCCAGCTTCACCCCAATTCCTGGGGTTTTATTAAAATTTTTCAACTTCTCTGCCGTGAACTAGATGTAACACCTTCCCAGACTCTGTTTCTTTACTTGTTTGTTTCCGCCAAGCCTGGCGGTTCTTCAAAAAAGAAGGCTTCCTGGGTTTCCTTCAGGTCCGCTCAGGGCCACAAAGTTTTTGCTATGTATGATGAGTCCTTTAAGGATTTCAAGAATTACTTCTTTAAGGTTCGTGCTGTCGAGGGGGCCCGCCCCTTTTTTCTTGACGAAAATGATGAGCCTTCTTTCCCTCTAAAGTGGCAGAGGGATGTGAGAGTGTCTCGTTATACTTAGGAGATGCTTGATGATGTTGAGCGTGCTTTTGTTGTTGTTCTTGAGGATCTATGGGGGAAACCGCCCCATCTTGATACAAAAAGGTTTTTGAATGACCCATCCTTGGCTCGGACTGTTTTGGGTATTTATCAAACTTGTTTCTGTACTTATTTCCTTTTTTGTAACTCTTTGTCGTGACTGTTTTTGTGTTTTGTAGAGATGTCAAAGAATAACGATTCTATGAAGGCCTTCAAAAGGGCAAAGACTCTGAACATCTCGGCCAAGGTGGCCGGCGAGGGATCTTCACAGGTCCCCCTGAAGCCCCCTGTGCCGAGTTCCCTTGGGCCGAGGAAAGTAATTCCTACTCCCCAGTTTCATCAGGTCGATCCTCCTCAAACTTCTGCTGCTGCTTCTGGTGCCCCACCTTCGAAAAAGCAAAAAACATCCGAACCCTTTAACTTAGATGCTCCGGACTTTGATGCTATTGAATTTGTTGATCAGCAAATTGCCCCCTATGGTGGGCTTTCCATGGACGATGTGTCTCTTTTAAAGCATTTGTATTTTATTACCCAAAATAGTGTGAAGATGGCCCACATGGGTGCGGCTATTTTTCGAACAATTCAGGGGATTCCGGTTCATGCTACCAAATCTTTTATGGAGGAGGCCAAGTCAGAGTTTTATCGAATCAAGGGTCTGAAGGAGGAGTTGGAGGTGAAGTTGGCCTAGGTGGAGAAGGAACTGGAGGGTGAGAAGGCCAGCTCTATTGCCCTTGCCGCTTCTCTGAAGCTGGCCGAAGACATGGCTTTGAAACATAAGGATAGCTATGTCTCGGCTTATAGGGAATTGATGCGTCTTCAGGAGGAATTGGAAACAGCTCGGGCTAATTATAGTGAGCTTCAGGGTCACCTTGTGGGTAGCATAACTGCGGCCTCCGAGAACCTGATGGAGCAGTTCCGGGTTGTTGCTCCTGATGCCGACTTGACTCTCATCAGCCTGGATAATGTTGTGAGAGATGGTAAGATTGTCCCTGATGACCAGGATGATAAAGAGACTGATCCTCCCCCAGTGCCTCCTCTTAAGGTGTCGACCTCCTCTGTTCCTCCCGTTACATCTGATCCGGATTGCCAGATTCTGAACCGGGATGATGGAACCGTAGATGCCGTGCCCCTTCAGACTCGTCCTTGATGAGCGGATAATTTATACGCTTTTTGGCATTGTTTTTATATAGTTTTTAGTAAGTTTAAAGCTACTTTTAGGGATGTTTTCATTAATTTTTATGTTAAATTCACATTTCTGGACTTTACTATGAGTTTGTGTGTTTTTCTGTGATTTTAGGTAATTTCTGGCTGAAATTGAGGGACTTGAGCAAAGCTCTGAAAAAGGCTGACAAAAGGACTACTGATGCTGTTGGAATCTGATCTCCCTGCACTCGAAATGGATTTTCTGGAGCTACAGAACTCCAATTGGCGCGCTCTCAACGGCGTTGGAAAGTAGACATCCAGGGATTTCCAGCAATATATAATAGTCCATACTTTATTCGAAAAATGACGACGTAACTTGGTGTTGAACGCCAAGTACACGCTGCTGTCTGGAGTTAAACGCCAGAAAAACGTCATTATCCGGAGTTGAACGCCCAAAACACGTCAAAACTCGGAGTTCAACTCCAAGAGAT
>NC_029775.3:113114093-113115515 GCF_000817695.3 Arachis duranensis
AATAAAAATACAAAAAAATTAGAAAATCATAAAAATTAAAAATATTTTGTGTTTCTTGTTTGAGTTTTGTGTTAATTTTTAAGTTTGGTGTCAATTGCATGCTTTTAAATTTTTTTTCTTGCATTTTTCGAAAATCTCATGCATTCATAGTGTTCTTCATGATCTTCAAGTTGTTCTTGACAAGTCTTCTTGTTTGATCTTGATGATTTCTTGTTTTGTGTCTTTTGTTGTTTTTCATGTGCATTTTTGCATTCATATTTTTCATGCATTAAAGATTTCTAAGTTTGGTGTCTTGCATGTTTTCTTTGCATCAAAAATTTTTCAAAATAATGTTCTTGATGTTCATCATGATCTTCATAGTGTTCTTGGTGTTCATCTTAACATTCATAGCATTCTTGCATGCATTCATTGTTTTGATCTAAAAATTTCATGCATTGAGTATTTTTGTTGTTTTTCTCTTTCATAATTCAAAATTCAAAAATCAAAAAAATATCTTTTCCTTATTTCCCTCCAAAATTTCGAAATTTTGGGTTGACTTGGTCAAAAATTTCAAAAATTAGTTGTTTCTTACAAGTCAAGTCAAAATTTCAATTTTAAAAATCTTATCTTTTCAAAATCTTTTTCAAAAATCATATCTTTTTCATTTTTGACATAATTTTCGAAATTTTCAAAATTATTTTTCAAAATATTTTCAAAAATCTTTTTCTTATCTTTATATCAAATTTTCGAAAATTAGCTAACAATTAATGTGATTGGTTCAAAAATTTGAAGTTTGTTACTTTCTTGTTAAGAAAGGTTCAATCTTTAAGTTCTAGAATCTTATCTTTTAGCTTCTTGTTAGTTAAGTCTTTTTAAAAAATTAAATCTTTTTCAAAATATCTTTTTCTTAAAACTTTTATCTTATCTTTTATCTTATCTTTTTCAAAAATTTTATTTTTTTCAAAATTTGATTTCAAAATATCTTATCTAACTTCTTATCTTCTTATCTTTTTCAAAATTTGATTTCAAATCTTTTTCAATCAACTAACTAACTTTTTGTTTGTTTCTTATCTTTTTTAAAACCACCTAACTACTTTTCCCTCTCTAATTTTCGAAAACTCTCCCTCTCTTTTTCAAAAATTCTTTTTAATTGTTTTAAATTTTAATTTTAAACTTATTTTATTTTTAATTTTCGAAATCACTAACTCTTTTTCAAAAATTATTTTTCGAAAATTTCTCTTCTCTTCTCTTATTCTATTTAATTAATTAATTACTAAACACTTCTCTTCACCCCCTATCCTTACTTTTTATACAGACTATTCATTCTTTTTCATTCTTCTCCCCTTTCTCTTTCTACTAACATAAAGGAATCTCTATACTGTGACATAGAGGATTCCTCTTTCTTTTCTTGTTTTCTTCTCTTTCATATGAGCAGGAACAGGG
>NC_029775.3:113119142-113119858 GCF_000817695.3 Arachis duranensis
TATGAATAATTCCATTAATCCTTCACCTCTCTTAAATGAAAAATGTTTTAATTCAAAAGAACAAGAAGTACATGAATTTCGCATTTATCCTTGAATTTAATTTAATTATATTGATGTGGTGGCAATAATTTTTGTTTTCTGAATGAATGAATGAACAGTGCATATTTTTGATCTTGTTGTCTATGAGTGTTAAAATTGTTGGCTCTTGAAAGAATGATGAACAAAGAGAAATGTTATTGGTGATCTGAAAAAAATCATGAAATTGATTCTTGAAGCAAGAGAAAGCAGTGAAAAAGCAAAAGCTTGTGAAAAAAAAAAATTGGCGAAAAATTGAGAAAGAAAAAGAAAAAGCAAGCAGAAAAAGCCAATAGCCCTTAAAACCAAAAGGCAAGGGTAAAAAGGATCCAAGGCTTTGAGCATCAATGGATAGGAGGGCCCAAGGAAATTAAATCCAGGCCTAAGCGGCTAAATCAAGCTGTCCCTAACCATGTGCCTGTGTCATGAAGGTCCAAGTGAAAAGCTTGAGACTGAATGGTTAAAGTCGTGATCCAAAGCTAAAGAGTGTGCTTAAGAGCTCTGGACACCACTAACTGGGGACTCTAGCAAAGCTGAGTCACAATCTGAAAAGGTTCACCCAGTTATGTGTCTGTGGCATTTGTGTATCCGGTGGTAATACTGGAAGACAAAGTGCTTAGGGCCACAGCCAAGACTCATAA
>NC_029775.3:113121079-113128369 GCF_000817695.3 Arachis duranensis
TATTTCCCCGAGAGGAAGAAAGTAGCCACAGTTGATGGTGAACCCCTATACAGAGCTTGCCATGGAAAGAAGTAAGAAGGATTGAGTAGAAGCAGTAGGAAAGCAGGCGTCCTTGGGCTCTACAGCATCTCCATCCGCTTATCTGAAATTCCCACCAATGAATCTGCATAAGTCTTCTATCCTTTTATTATTCCTTTTTATTATTAATTATTCCAAAAAATCATAAACCAATTTAATCTGCCTAACTGAGATTTGCAAGGTGACCATAGCTTGCTTCATACCAACAATCTCTGTGGATTCGACCCTTACTCACGTAAGGTTTATTACTTGGACGACCCAGTACACTTGCTGGTTAGTTGAACGGAGTTGTGAGAATAAACAGTGCCCTAAGAGTAAATATATGCTAAAGCTCAAAAGATAGAAATCACAATTTCGTCCACCAGTCCTCCTTCTCCTCATACAGATGTTTCCGGGAAAGCTCCCGATCTTTAGCTGATCTTTTTCTGGATATTTTGTGTAAATAGCCCGGTTTGTGGGCTTTTGAACTTTGTTTTGTTTGACGTTTCTACTTGTCTGTCTTGCAACTCTTTTTGAAAAACAAAAGTAGCTTCTGAGGTTCATTTTGTGGTGATCTCTTTGAAGCTTTTATCGTATTATGCATGATATCTGTTGAAATTTTGCTGTTCTGGCCTCTTTAGGTTGTTTGCGTGCTTTATCGTTTGTAGCTTGGATCCTTTTGAGGCCGTGCCTGTGGGGGGTCCGACTTGTTTCTCGGTTTCCTCGCTCTTTGTTTGTATTTTTGGCGCCTCGTAACTGGTTTCTTTATGTTGGTCCCCTTCTAAGTTATTTTTGTAATCCTCGTTCTTGGACCTTCAACCGGTCTTTTCTTACGGGATTACTTTTATAACTTTATTTGTAGTAGGAGTCCGAATTGGTTATGTCGGTCTCCTTCAAGTTATTTTTTGTAATCCTCTTTCTTGGACCTTTGTCAGGTCTCTTTCAGGGATTACTTTTATAACTTTATTTGTAGTAGGAGTCCGACTTGGTTATATTGGTCTTTTTTAAGTTATTTTTTGTAATCCTCTTTCTTGGACCTTTGTCAGGTCTCTTTCAGGGATTACTTTTATAACTTTATTTATAGTAGGAGTCCAACTTGGTTATGTCGGTCTCCTTTAAGTTATTTTTTTGTAATCCTCTTTCTTGGACCTTTGTCAGGTCTCTTTCAGGGATTACTTTTATAACTTTTTAGTTTGGGGCTGACTTTGTTATGTCAGGCCCTTCTAAGTTAAAGTAATCCTCTTTAATAGGGTTGACCAGACCTCTTTCCAGGGTTTACTTATAACTTGGGTTGACTTGGTCCGACTTCTGAACGTCGGCCAGTCTTTTAAGTTATTATATTAGCTATCCGTAAGACCTCGTCAGGTTCTTTTTTGGATTACTTTCGATAACTTCTTGAATTATTCTGTGTTTATCTTTGCCGATTTGTAGGAAATGGTTGGCGTCTTTAGATCGTCTTTTGGGTGAATCGCGTTTTCACCTTTATCGGACGATTGTCTTTATCGTGGTCGCGTAGTGAATTTGTTTTTCACTTTCTGCTGACCTGTTGCTTTATAATCAGACGATGAATACCTCAGATTAATGCGTCTTGGAATCTTGTAGAATATCTAAGTAAATTTTATTCAAAGAAAAAATGCAAATATATACATGTGGGATTTTTCTTGTCCCTTTAAGTCGGGTATGATCTAGGTCTCTACATGGTGCCTCATTAAAAAACCTTTTCAGGAAAAAGAGCGCATCCATTTAGTGAGACCCTTTACCTTTTCTAACTGTAGTACCTTCTTAGGTTGCAGGCGTGCCATGATCGATGAAGCTCTCGTCCATCAAGCTCGGACAGTCTGTAGTAGCCCTTCCCCAGTACTTCAATGACTCGGTAGGGTCCTTTCCAGTTTGCTACCAGTTTTCCTTTTCCGGGTCGAGCTGTTCCAATGTCATTTCTGATTAGGATGAGATCATTCTCTGCAAAACTTCTCGGCACTACCTTTAGATTATATCTGGAAGCCATTCGTCGTTTTAGAGCTTCTTCCCTGATCCGAGCTCTTTCTTGGATTTCGGGTAACAAGTCGAGCTCTTCTCTCTGAAGTTGAGAGTTTGCTCATTCATTGTAGTGGACTACTCGGGGAGATCCTTCTTCGATTTCTATTGGAATCATTGCCTCCGCTCCGTATGCCAGTCGAAATGGTGATTCGTTTGTAGTAGAATGGGGGGTTGTTCGATACGCCCATAGGACTTGTGGAAGTTCTTCGGCCCAAGCTCCCTTTGCTTCTTGTAGCCTCCGCTTTAATCCGGCCAATATGACTTTGTTGGCCACTTCGGCTTGTCCATTGGCTTGGGGATGTTTGACGGAGGTGAACTGGTGTTTTATGTTCAAGTCGGCCACCAGTTTTCTGAAGCCTGCCTCTGTAAATTGGGTACCGTTATCCGTGGTGATGGAGTATGGTACCTCGAACCTCGTAATAATATTCCTATATAAGAATTTTCGACTTCTTTGAGCGGTGGCGTTGGCCAGGGGTTCTGCCTCGATCCATTTTGTGAAATAGTCTACTCCTACTATGAGGAATTTTACTTGTCCCGATCCCTGTGGGAAGGGTCCGAGAAGGTCGAGTCCCCATTTCGCAAATGGCCAGGGTGAGGTCACGCTGATGAGCTTTTCTGGTAGGGCGATGTGAAAGTTGGCACGCTTCTGGCATGGTGGACATGTCCTTACAAATTCTGTAGCCTCCTTTTGTAGAGTTGGCCAATAGAATCCCGCCTGGAGTATCTTTTTGGTGAGAGCTTGCGCTCCGAGATGATTACCATAAATGCCGCTGTGTACTTCCTCCAAGACTTCTTTGTGTTGGAACTTGGTACGCATTTTAGTAAAGGTGTTGATATCCCTCTTTTGTACAGCGTGTTGTTTTATGATGGTGTAGTACTGTGCCTCCCTTTTCAGCCTCTTTGCCTCCTTTTTATCTGTAGGGAGTTCTTCTGCTTTGAGGTAGTTTATTATGGGGGTCATCCATCCTTGATCCCGACCTATTATGGCTAGGATTCTTTCTTCTTCTGCTATTGACGGGTTCTGTAATACCTCCTGAGTGAGGCTTCTGTTGTTGCCCCCTGGTTTGGTGCTGGCTAATTTTGAAAGGGCGTCAGCTCGGGCATTTTGCTCACGAGGTATGTGGTGGATCCTGTATTCCCCGAGTTGTCCGAGCTGTTCTTTGGTTTTATCCAAATATTTTTTCATGGTCGCATCTTTGGCTTGGTAGCTTCCTGTTATTTGTGAGGTGATGACTTGTGAGTCACTGTAGATGTTGAATTTCTGAGCTCCAACCTCCCTAGCCAGCTTCAGACCAGCTAGTAGTGCTTCGTATTCTGCCTGGTTGTTTGAGGCCGAGAATCCAAATTTAAGGGAGAGCTCAAGTTGAGTTCCTTGGTTGCTTTCAAGTATCACACCCGCACCGCTTCCTGTTTTATTCGAGGATCCGTCCACGTATATGTTCCATTCTATGGGGATTTCTGGGATGTCTGTAAATTCTGCGATGAAGTCGGCCAGGTGTTGGGATATGATTGCTGTACGCGCCTCGTATTGGAGGTCGAATTCGGACAACTCGATTGCCCATTGTAGGATTCTTCCTGCTAGATCTGTTTTCTGCAATATCCCTTTTATGGGTTGGTTGGTTCGAACTTTAATGGTATGCGCTTGGAAATATGGGCGAAGGCGCCGGGATGTGAGGATCAGAGCGTAGGCAAACTTTTCTATTTTCTGGTAGTTCAGCTCGGATCCCTGTAGTGCTTTACTAATGAAGTAGATGGGTTGTTGTCCTCTTTCGTCTTCTCAAATCAACGCTGAGGCTATTGCACAACTTCCTACTGCGAGGTATAGTATGAGCGATTCTCCCTCTTGTGGTCGAGATAGGATAGGTGGTTGCCCCAAGAATTCTTTGAAGTCTTTGAAAGCTTGTTCACATTCCGCTGTCCATTCGAAGTTCTTTCCCTTCTTTAAGGTAGCGTAGAAAGGGAGGGATCTTATCGCTGATCCTGCTATTAAGGCATGGTAGCGTAGAAAGGAAGGGATCTTATCGCTGATCCTGCTATTAAGGCATTATAGGCTGAGCTTAAAGAAGGGAAAGAACTTCGAATGGACAGCGGAATGTGAACAAGCCTTCAAAGACTTCAAAGAATTCTTGGGGCAACCACCTATCCTATCTCGACCACAAGAGGGAGAATCGCTCATACTATACCTCGCAGTAGGAAGTCGGGCAATAGCCTCAGCGTTGATTCGAGAAGACGAAAGAGGACAACAACCCATCTACTTAATTAGTAAAGCACTACAGGGATCCGAGCTGAACTACCAGAAAATAGAAAAGTTTGCCTACGCTCTGATCCTCACGTCCCGGCGTCTTCGCCCATATTTCCAAGCGCATACCATTAAAGTTCGAACCAACCAACCCATAAAAGGGATATTGCAGAAAACAGATCTAGCAGGAAGAATCCTACAATGGGCAATCGAGTTGTCCGAATTCGACCTCCAATACGAGGCACGTACAGCAATCAAATCGCAACACCTGGCCGACTTCATCGTAGAATATACAGACATCCCGGAAATCCCCATAGAATGGAACATATACATGGACAGATCCTCGAATAAAACAGGAAGCGGTGCGGGTGTGATACTTGAAAGCAACCAAGGAACTCAACTTGAGCTCTCCCTTAAATTCGGATTCCCGGCCTCAAACAACCAGGCAGAATATGAAGCACTACTAGCTGGTCTGAAGCTGGCTAGGGAGGTTGGAGCTCGGAAACTCAACATCTACAGTGATTCACAAGTCATCACCTCACAAATAACAGGAAGCTACCAAGCCAAAGATCTGACCATGAAAAAATATTTGGATAAAACCAAAGAATAGCTCGGACAACTCGGGGAATATAGGATCCACCACATACCTCGTGAGCAAAATGCCCGAGCTGACGCCCTTTCAAAATTAGCCAGCACCAAACCAGGGGGCAACAACAGAAGCCTCATCCAGGAGGTACTACAGAACCCGTCAATAGCGGAAGAAGAAAGAATCCTAGCCATAATAGGTCAGGATCAAGGATGGATGACCCCCATAATAAACTACCTCAAAACAGAAGAACTCCCTACAGATGAAAAGGAGAAAAAGAGGCTGAAAAGGGAGGCACAGTACTACACCATCATAAAACAACACGTTGTACAAAAGAGGGATATCAACACCTTTACTAAAATGCGTACCAACTTCCAACACAAAGGAAGTCTTGGAGGAAGTACACAGCGGTATTTGTGGTAATCATCTCGGAGCGCAAGCTCTCACCAAAAAGATACTCCGGGCGGGATTCTATTGGCCAACTCTACAAAAGGAGGCTACAGAATTTGTAAGGACATGTCCACCATGCCAGAAGCATGCCAACTTTCACATTGCCCCACCAGAAAAGCTCATTAGCGTGACCTCAACCTGGCCATTTGCGAAATGGGGACTCGACCTTCTCGGACCCTTCCCACAGGGATCGGGACAAGTAAAATTCCTCATAGTATGAGTAGACTATTTCACAAAATGGATCGAGGCAGAACCCCTGGCCAACGCCACCGCTCAAAGAAGTCAAAAATTCCTATATAGGAACATTATTACGAGGTTCGGGGTACCATACTCCATCACCACGGACAACGGTACCCAATTTACAGAGGCAGGCTTCAGAAAATTGGTGGCCGACTTAAACATAAAACACCAGTTTACCTCCGTCGAATATCCCCAAGCCAATGGACAAGCCGAAGCGGCCAACAAAGTCATATTGGCCGGACTAAAGCGGAGGCTACAAGAAGCAAAAGGAGCTTGGGCCAAAGAACTTCCACAGGTCCTATGGGCATATCGAACAACCCCTCATTCCACTACAAACGAATCACCATTCCGACTAGCATACGGAGCGGAGGCAATGATTCCAATAGAAATCGAAGAAGGATCTCCCCGAGTATTCCACTACAATGAACAAGCAAACTCCCAACTTCAAGGAGAAGAGCTCAACTTGTTACCCGAAATCCAAGAAAGAGCTCAGATCAGGGAAGAAGCCCTAAAGCGACGAATGGCTTCCAAATATAATCAAAAGGTAGTGCCGAGAAGTTTTGTAGAGAATGATCTCATCTTAATCAGAAATGACATCGGAACAACTCGACCCGGAGAAGGAAAGCTGGCAGCAAACTGGAAAGGACCCTTTCGAATCATTGAAGTACTGGGGAAGGGCTACTACAGACTGTCCGAGCTTGATGGACGAGAGCTTCCCCGATCATGGCACGGCTGCAACCTAAGAAGGTACTACAGTTAGAAAAGGTAAAAGATCTCACTAAATGGATGCGCTCTTTTTCCTGAAAAGGTTTTTTAATGAGGCACCATATCGAGACCTAGATCGTACCCGACTTAAAGGGACAAGGAAATTCCCACATGTATATATTTGCATTTTTTCCTTTGAATAAAGATTATTTAGATATTTTACAAGATTCCAAGACGCATTAATCTGAAGTATTCATCGTTCGATTATAAAGCAACAGGTCGGCAGAAAGTGAAAAACAAATTCACTGCGCGACCACGATAAAGACAATCGTCCGATAAAGGTGAAAATGCGATTCACCCAAAAGACGATCTAAAGACGCCAACCATTTTCTACAAATCAGCAAAGATGAACATAGAATAATGTAAGAAGTTATCGAAAGCAATCCAAAAAAAAGAACCTGACGAGGTCTTACGGATAGCTAATATAATAACTTAAAAGACTGGCCGACGTTCAGAAGTCGGACCAAGTCAACCCAAGTTATAAGTAAACCCTGGAAAGAGGTCTGGCCAACCCTATTAAAGAGGATTACTTTAACTTAGAAGGGCCTGACATAACAAAATCAGCCCAAAACTAAAAAGTTATACAAGTAGTCCCTGAAAGAGATCTGACAAAGATCCAAAAAAGAGGACTACGAAAAATAACTTAAAGGAGACCGACACAACTAAGTCGGACTCCTACCATTAGAAAAGTTATACAAGTAGTCCCTGAAAGAGATCTGACAAAGATCCAAAAAAGAGGACTACGAAAAATAACTTAAAGGAGACCGACATAACCAAGTCGGACTCCTACCATTAAAAAAGTTATACAAGTAGTCCCTGAAAGAGATCTGACAAAGATCCAAAAAGAGGACTACGAAAAATAACTTAAAGGAGACCGACACAACCAAGCCGGACTCCTACCATTAGAAAAGTTATA
>NC_029775.3:113128499-113130139 GCF_000817695.3 Arachis duranensis
AACAGCAAAATTTCAACAGATATCATGCATAATACGATAAAAGCTTCAAGAGATCACCACAAAATCAACCTCAGAAGCTACTTTTGTTTTTCAAATTGAGTTGCAAGACAACTAGAAGCGTCAAACAAAACAAAGTTCAAAAGTCCACAAACCGGGCTATTTACATAAAATATCCAAAAAAAGATCAGCTAAAGATCGGGAGCTTTCCCGGCAGCATCAGTATGAGGAGAAGGTGGACGAGTCTGAAGGGGCACGGCATCTACGGTTCCATCATCTCGGTTCAGAATCTGGCAATCCGGATCAGATGTAACGGGAGGAACAGAGGAGGTCGACACTTTAAGAGAAGGCACTGGGGGAGGATCAGTCTCTTCATCATCCTGGTCATCAGGGATAATCTTACCATCTCTCACAACATTATCCAGGCTGATGAGAGTCAAGTCGGCATCAGGAGCAACAACCCGGAAGTGCTCCATCAGGTTCTTGGAGGCAGCAGTTACGCTACCCACAAGGTGACCCTGAAGCTCACTATAATTAGCCCGAGCTGTCTCCATCTCCTCCCGAAGACGCATCAATTTCCTATAAGCTGAGACATAGCTATCCTTATGTTTCAAAGCCATGTCTTCGGCCAGCTTCAGAGAAGCAGAAAGGGCAATAGAGCTGGCCTTCTCACCCTCTAGTTCCTTCTCCACCTTGGCCAACTTCACCTCCAACTCCTCCTTCAGACCCTTGATTCGATCAAACTCTAACTTGGCCTCCTCCATAAAAGATTTGGTAGCATGAACCGGAATCCCCTAAATTGTTCGAAAAATAGCCGCACCCATGTGGGCCATCTTCACACTATTTTGGGTAATAAAGTACAAATGTTTTAAAAAAGACACATCATCCATGGAAAGCCCACCATAGGGGGCAATTTGCTGGTCAACAAATTCAATGGCATCAAAGTCCGGAGCATCCAAGTTAAAGGGTTCGGATGTTTTTTGCTTTTTCAAAGGGGGGGCACCAGAAGCAGCAGCAGAAGTTTGAGGAGGATCGACCTGATGAAACTGGGGAGTAGGAATTACTTTCCTCGGCCCAAGGGAACTCGGCACAGGGGGCTTCAGGGGGACCTGTGAAGATCCCTCGCCGGCCACCTTGGCCGAGATGTTCAGAGCAGCTGTTGCCTTCTTCACCTTCTTGAAGGCCTTCATGGAGTCATTATTTTTAGACATCTCTGCAAACACAAAAACAACCACGACAAAGAGTTACAAAAGAGGAACAAAAAGGAAATAAATATAGAGGCAAGTCGGGCCAATAGACAAACAAATACCCAAAGCAGGCCGAACCAAGGACGGATCATTCAGAAATCTCTTCGTATCCAGATGGGGAGGCTTCCCCCACAAATCTTCAAAAACAACTACAAAAGCCTGCTCAACCTCACTAAGCATTTCCCATGTGTAACGTGGCACTCTTACATTCTTTTGCCACTCTAGAGGAAAAGCAGGCTCGTCATTTTCATCAAGAAAAAAGGGGCGGGCCCCCTCAACAGCTCGAACTTTAAAAAAGTAGTTTTTGAAGTCCTTAAAGGACTCATCATACATTGCAAACACTTTATGGATCTGGGCGGACCGGAAAGAAACCCAAGAAGCTTTCTTTTTTGAAGA
>NC_029775.3:113130281-113140766 GCF_000817695.3 Arachis duranensis
CCTCGCGAGCATTGTTCCCACAAATCCTATGACGCTTCCTCAGGTCTGTGCAAAATTCAGCATCCACAACGGAAACACACAACAAAACAA
This sequence comes from Arachis duranensis, assembly GCF_000817695.3. Lineage (NCBI taxonomy): Eukaryota > Viridiplantae > Streptophyta > Magnoliopsida > Fabales > Fabaceae > Arachis > Arachis duranensis. Next base: position 113,130,372 of record NC_029775.3, read on the forward strand.
GGGAGTCCAGCCAATCGGACATCCCCTCGGGAACTCTGGAAGACATCTCTACAATGTTATTGCGAGAAGACATGAGGCCAACTAAATCCTACAAAGTAAGAAAAAAGATAGGGGTTACTACAAACATCTCGGATAGGGAGAAAACAACTCGGTCAAAACTTCTCAGGCGATGAAACCACAAAAAGGAAAACCCCAAGACTTAAACCAAAGTCCTGGGGCATCCTTTAGAGGCAGTAACAAAGCAAGGTTTCCACAAATACTCTACAGCTTACATCCTAGCATTTCTCAAAAAGGATTCAAAACAACAAACGCCTTTCACCAAAGAAAAACACAGCAAATCATTACAAGCCTGCCAAGCAATCCCAAACATCAAACAACGACAAGCAGAGACCATTAAAGATGCAACCTTTTTTCAAAGATCAGGCAAAAAGCAAACCTCTAAAAACAAGGAACGGATGCAGATTCTCTGTCAGAAGCAACAAAACCCTAGAAAAGTCTCGACAAAAATGCCAAAAAAGAATGAAAGAAAGCAAAACACGTTTACAGCGAAGGAAACAAAAGCAAAGATCACAAAAAGGTTCAAAGCTTTCAAAACATGCGAAAACAGAACGTCACCAAAAAACTAAAGACGAAGCTACGAAAGAAGCAAGAAAGCTAGTACCAACCTGGAAAGGGCAGCGAGCTTCAAAGAAACTGAAGATGGAAATCTGGAAACACCTTCTCACAAAGAACGCGAACAAAGAGCAATGTCGCAGGGAGAAACGTAAAACTCCAGGCGACAACAGAAGCTCCAGAAACGCCAAAACGACGACGCGAACACAGAGAAAAGGAGAGGCGCAAAAACAAGAAAATAGAAGAGCGGAGAGAACGGAGAAGAGAAGTTATGAAAAGGGCAAAAGAAGAGAAACCGTTTCTGGGCTTTCAAAAATCAAAATAAAGATCCAAAAGGAAACGGGGCAATTAATGCTGAAATTAAGGAAAGCATTAAACCCTCGCACGTTCCCAAAACGCCGATATAAAAGCGCGCGCCTTTAGAGGAAACGATCTACATTCAAAAGCTGCTGCAAAGGAATCGACAAAATGCTTGAGTTCGGCTTCACCGAAGAATGACCGAAGTCAAGCAGGGGCACTGTTCATACCCTGGGTCGAGCTGTCCGACCCGGGATGTTCTACAGGCAAAACGACCGACCTCTTCTCAAAGAGCTCGGCCAAGTCACAGGAAAGCCCAAACAAAGGGCCCAAATAGAGGAACACGCCCCAAATCCTAAGGTGACCCAAGCCTACAGGGATAAAGGCGGTTCCCTTAAAAGATAACCTCACTTAAAGATAAAGATAAGATAAGATAACTAACTTATCTTATCCATAGGAGGCCACATCTCACCATTATAAATACACTGGAGCACCCAGGTATAAGTCATACTCTGATTCTACTCAATACCTGCTTAATACCCTTGCTAACTTAAGCATTGGAGTCCCTTGCAGGTATCCCCCACCCTCCGGGGACGAAGGATCAGCACCACCGCCAAGTCCAACAAGTCGGACACACCAGCTCCGGCCGCCGTACACCTGCCGGACACGTTGGCTCCGACCAACCCAGAAGATCTCATCCAAGATCGACCTACAGTTTCAGGTAACCCTCGGAACAGCGTCTTTGTCAACATGTCATCTACGCAGACCTCCATGATTTTTCCAATGTGATCTGAGAAGACTTTATTCATTAGCCTTTGATAAGTGGCTCCTACGTTTTTCAGACCGAAAGGCATTATAATGTAGCAATAATTTGCCTTAGGTGTAAGAAACGAGGTTTTTTCTTGGTCTGGCAGATACATTGGTATCTGGTTGTACCCTGAGTATGCGTCCATGAATGAGAGATACTTGTATCCTGATGAAGCATCTACTAGAGTGTCGATGCTTGGGAGTGGATAGGGGTCTTTTGGGCAGGCTTTGTTGAGGTCGGTGTAGTCAGTGCACATTCGCCACTTCCTATTTGACTTTTTCACCAAGACGACGTTTGCTAGCAATAGTGGATATTTGACTTCCCTTATGAACCCGGCCTCAAGTAGTGCTTGTACTTGTTCTTCTACAGCCTGAGCTCGTTCAGGTCCAAGTTTTCTTCGTCTTTGTTGTACCGGCCGGGATCCCGGATAGACTGCCAATTTGTGGCTCATTAGTTCGGGATCAATACCTGGCATGTCGGCGGCTTTCCATGCGAAGAGATCAACATTATCTCGTAGGAACCATATTAGTGATTCCTTTATGTCTCCTTTTAGGATCGTGCCAATATTAGTTGTTTTATCCGACCTGTCTCCGATCTGGATTCTTTCTACTTCTCCTTCGGGTTGTGGTCGGAGTTCTTCTCGCCTCTGAACTCCACCGAGCTCGATTGTGTGGAACTCTCCTCCTTCACCTCGGAGGTTTAGGCTTTCGTTATAACAGCGACGTGCCATTTTTTGATCTGCCTTTATTGTAGCTATTCCTTCCGCAGTTGGGAATTTCATACATAGATGTGGAGTTGAAACTATTGCACCGAGTTGATTTAACGTTGTCCGACCTATTAAGGCATTGTAGGCTGAGCTTACGTCGACCACAATGTAGTCTATCTTGAGTGTTCTGGATTGGTTCCCCTTTCCGAAGGTTGTATGCAGCGATACGTATCCCAATGGTTGAACTGGGACATTTCCCAGTTCGAACAGACTGTTTGGGTATGCTCTTAGCTCTTTTTCTTCTAGGCCGAGTTTGTCGAAGGCAGTTTTGCATAAGATGTCGGCAGAGCTTCCCTGGTTGATTAGTGTGCGGTGGAGGTTGGCGTTTGCCAATATGATCGTGATGACCATAGGGTCGTCATGTCCCGAGATGATTCCGGATGCATCTTCTTTGGTAAACGTGATTGCCGGGATGTCTGGAGTCTCCTTCTGTCCTCCGAGGGTTACCTGAAACTGTAGGTCGATCTCGGATGAGATCTTCTGGGTTGGTCGGAGCCGACGTGTCCGGCAGGTGCACGGCGGCCGGAGCTGGTGTGTCCGACTTGTTGGACTTGGTGGTGGTGCTGATCCTTCGTTTCCGGAGGGTGGGGGTACCTGCAAGGGACTCCGATGCTTAAGTTAGCAAGGGTATTAAGCAGGTATTGAGTAGAATCAGAGTATGAGTTATACCTGGGTGCTCCAGTGTATTTATAATGGTGAGAAGTGACCTTTCTAGATAAGATAAGTTAGTTATCTTATCTTATCTTATCTTATCTTTAGGTGAGGTCAGCTTATCTTCAACGGAACCGCCTTTATCTCTGTAGGTTGGGATTGCCTCTGGATTTGGGTCGTGTTCCTCTATTTTTGGGCCCTTTATTGGGCTTTCCTGTCGCTTTGGCCGAGCTCTTTTGAGAAGAGGTCGGATAGTCTGACCTGAAGAGGTTGGTCGCCTTGTCGCTAAATATCCCGGGTCGGTCAGCTCGACCCAGGGTATGAACACATGGCGAAGGCGCATTTAAGGGTGCTAAGCCTCATGTTATGCTTACGAAGAGACCCAAAGACGGTCTCTAAGTCACCGACTAGGTCTTTCTGCTTACTGTTTTTTACCAAGATGTCATCGACATAGACCTCCAGTGTCTTGCCGATGAGGTTGCTAAAAACTTTGCTCATCAATCTTTGATAGGTCGCCCCTGCGTTTTTGAGCCCAAAAGGCATCACCCTGTAGCAGTAAGTTCCCGATGACGTTATAAATGTCATTTTTTCCTCGTCAGAGCAGTGCATCAGTATCTGGTTATGCCCTGAGTATACATCCATGAAGTTCAAGAACCACTATCCTGCTGCCGCATCCACCAGAGCGTCGATGTTGGAGAGGAAAAAGAGTCCTTAGGACATGTTTTGTTAAGGTCTGAGTAATCGACACACATTCTCTACTTTTCGTTTGCCTTTTTGACGAGGACTACATCTAACAGCCATGTGGAATATTCGAGTTCTCGGATGAACCCTGCCTCTAACAGGCCGGTCATTTGCCTGGCCACCTCGTTGGCCCTTTCTTGAGACATCTTCCTCTGCCTCTGAGCAACAGGTTTGGCGTCCGACTTGACGGCGAGTTGGTGGGACATGACTTTTAGATCCACTCCTAGTATGTCAACCGTGATCTAGCCAAAGAGGTAACCGTTCGCTCTATTGGTGTTCACGAGATGCTCTTTTAAACTATGGGGGAGATTCTTGTTCACAAAGGTGAACTTTGCTTCCGAGTCTCCAACTTGGAACTTCTCCAAGTCTCCCTGTGGCTCCGGCCTAGGGCTCTTGTCCAGCCTCGTGCCCAGGTCGGCTAGGAAGACTCTAGCCATTTTCTTCGACTTCTTCCTTAGGAAAAGGCAAGTGTTTTCACATGTGACGGCTGTTTCCACATCGCCTCTGATGCATCCAACGACTCTGTCATTCGTGACGAATTTCATGACCAAAAGCTTGGTGGAAATTACCGCCGATAGTTTATTGATCATCTTCCTCCCTAAAATGATGTTGTAGGCTGTGGAATCCGTTAGAACGCCAAACTGTACCATCACTGACTTCTTCCCTTTGGCCGAACCTACACAAACTGGAAGGGCAATCACCCCGTTTGGCCTTATGTAATTGTCCCCTAGGCTTATAACCCCGTGCCGGTGGACCTTGAGATTAGCTTCCCTAAGTCCCAGAGCATCAAATACGTTTCTGAACATAATGTTAGAATCAGCTCCTGTGTCGATGAGGATTCGCCTCACAAAGCATGTACATATCCTTTCGGTGATTACCATGGGCAGGTTCTCCGGGAGGTCATGCAGCCATCGATCTTCTGGGCCAAAGAAAATTCAGGGGGGTTCTCGGTATTGGGTTCTCGAGTCCCCGGACGACGTCGCGTGGACTTTGATGTCTTTCGTCATCGCCGACTTCTACTTGGGCGCCGAGTCCCGTCCTACCACCACGTTGATAACTACCATAGAGGCGTTGTTAACGTTTTTCGTGGTCGTTTGCCTTTTCTTGATAACTCGACTGCGATCCTCCTCGGATCACTTGCGCTTCCGCCTTCTTGGCTCCCTTATATATTGGGAGAACTCAGCTAAATTTCCCTCACGAATAGCTTGTTCTAGGCATCCTTCAGGTCGAAGCAATCTTGTGTCTTGTAGCCGAAGCCTTTGTGATCGTCGCAGTACATGCTCTTGTTTCCCCTTATTCTATCGTTCGGCTGCCAGGGTTTGAGGAGGATCCCTTTCTTAGCTATTTGTTGGTACACCTCTGCTATAGTGGCAGTTAGGGGGGTATAGTTTGTGAACTTTCCCACCCGAGGAAATGGCTTAGGTTGCTTTATTGAAGCTCCTTCTCGGAGGGTCTCCCTTTGCTTTCTGGGGTAGACAGGTTGGCGAGGAGGGTGGTTAACCGGTTGCCGCATTTTGGCCGCCACTACCTGACTGGCTTCTTCATTGTTGATGTACTCTTTGGCTACCTTCTGAATTTCTCGCATTGTCTAGACAGGCCTGGTGGTGAGGTGCTTTCTGAAATCCTCATTTATCAGACCATTCGTCAAACATAGACTGGCCACCGAGTCCGTCAGTCCGTCTATTTCCAGGCATTCATCATTGAATCTGTGTAGGAACTTCCTAGTCGGTTCCCTGCCTCTCTGGGTGATCCCTAGCAAGTTGATCGGGTGCTTTCCGTGTGGTGAATCGAGCTACGAAGCTGCGCAATATGTCCACGAAAGTCGTAATAGACTCTTGCGGAAGTGCATTGAACCCCGGATTGTCGGGCCTGCCAGTGTCACCGGGAACGCGCGACATCTTACCACCTCGCCTACTCCTTCAAGATTCATCCTGGTTTCAAAAGCTGTCAGATGTTCTTGGGGATCGTTGGTCCCATCGTACTTCATGTTCTTTGGTTTGTCAAAATGCTTGGGTAGGCGGACCTTGAGGATGGAGAGGTTGAAGGGGGTCGTTCCCATGATGATAGGGTCCCGTTTTTCCTTCCTTCGTTTCCTCGGGTCTTCCCGTGGCCCTCGGTCCTTTCGGGTGTGGGGGAATGGGTCCGAGCGTTGGTCCCGGTTCATCTGTCATCACCCTTTCGACCTCTCTCGCGAGCTCCCTCTCTCCTGGGCGGAGATCGGGTTCGGGACAAGCTCGGCTGGGAGTCCCTGCTGCGAGAGGGGTGATATCAATCTCATGCTGCTAGTTCGTGTTCCAGGTTCTACACCCGGTGTCTGACCTCCTTCATGATCCTTGCCTGGTCATCTCCCGTTCCTCCGAATGGGCGCCTCTCAAGTGAACAGGAGTGTTGGTTTTCCCTTTGTGTGATAGGTCCCGACTGCCCACTGGAGGCACCCGCGGAGCTCACCTTGCTCCTCAGGCAAGCTCCTCCTTCTTTGTGAAGCTCGTCGGAGTGTGGGAACAACGCCGCCATTCAATTCAGTTCCCCACAGACGGCGCCAATGTTTGGTTGCTCAGATTTTAACGAGTCAGTTGGGTGGTTGTTGAGGAGCGGTGGGTATTAGGGTCCAGATCTGATGATTCCCTGTGAATGAGATTCTCACGAGCACAGCAAGGTTGGAGGAGGTAGGGCCACATGCAAAAAGGACTTCGACGCTCAAGTCAGTGTCCGTACAAGAGGTGGCGATTAAGTATAGGGTATGTGACGTACCTGGGAGAGGGGTAGGACCCTCCCCTTATATATTCCGTATTATCGTGTGCCCCACAGGGTCAGACCCTCTTTCTAGGAAGTTTTCTCTCCAGCTGTCTAGCTCCAGTTGTCTAGGTTCACGTGGAGGGAGGTGCCGCTCGGGTCACCTCCTGGTTAACCTCGTCAACTAGTTGGGTCGGGCAAACGCCCGGACCTTGGCCTAGGGTCTGATGGGCTGGGCTGGAACAATATATATGAAGGTTCTCAAGTGAGTTGAGAATGAGGGTTGAATCAATGAACCAATTTTAGAGATTATGTAGGAGATTGTCAAATCAAAAGATTATTTGTGATTTTGTCTCCTTCGAATATGCATAACATACTTGAAATGAAAGTTATAGGAAATAGAAAAGTAGAAGAGTGACGCAATGATATATCCTGATTCGATCACAAAATATAATATGATTTACATCCAGTTTTTATTACAACATGAATAAAATTTCACTATAATCAAGATAGATTATAAGATTACAAAATGTCTTTTATGTACAGGAATTTCATGTTAATTTGCTGTCAATTTCTTCCTTTTTGCGAAACACACCCATTACAATCACAATTGGTCACAAATTTTTTCATATTTAGATCCCAGATCATTGAAGAAGATTGGGAAGGGTGAGTTAGACAATGGACCTTACATCCTCACAACTGAGTCACCTCCCAAGACTATCTCACTAACTTCATAACACAATATTACTCGAGTCAACTTGTGTTTTTCTGACTTTTGGCACTCTTGCCTAGGTCATGCATCTAATAAAATTTTACAAATTTTTTTATTGTCAAATAAAACATCTTTTAATTCTGATTATGTTTGTTCAATTTATCTCTTAACAAAATTTAAAAAACTTCCTTTTGATTCAAATAATAACATGTATTCACATGCATTTTATCATGTCCCAACATATAATGGCTAAAATACTTCTTGAGTTTGATGATTGTATAAGATTTTATTGGATTTACCTTCTACATAATAAGGGTGAAGTTGCAGGTTATCTCAAACAGTTTTACACATTGATTGAAACACAATTTGACACAAAAATTAAGTGTTTCAAATTAGACAATGCAAAGAAATTGACCTATTCAATGATACTGTCCTCCCAAAAGTCATAGAAGATCACTAACCCGATCCCAACACACCGCAACCTCCAACAACACCTATTAATCCCATTGGCCACACACTTTAAACACACCAAACTCAATCATAATCAAATCATTGCACCTCCACAATCACAATACACACAAAATCTTAGAAGATGAACAAGAAATTATCAAACATTAGCTTATCATAGAGACTACATACACCACACCACACCACAATCCCATACCTTATCTCCAACCATATCAATAACCACAGACTCCACAACTCTTATCATAACATCATTGCACATGTTACCGAAATTCCTGAACCAAAATTCTTTCACCAAGCAATCAGACATGAAGAGTGAAAACAGGTCATGAATGAAGAGCTCAAGGCCTTGGAAGCAAACAATACTTGACAATTAGTTTCTCTGTCATCCAACAAACACTCAATTGAATGTAAATGGATATACAAAGCCAAACTCTAAACTAATAGCATTTTAGATAGATATAAAGCTTGCTTAGTTCCAAAAGGGTACACACAACAAGTTAGGGTTGACTTTAAAGACACATTCAGCATGTTGCAAAGATTTTTACAGTGAGAATACTATTATTAGGCATAGTTGCTGCCAATATCTGGAATCTTTTGCAATTGGACGTTAACAATGCATTCTTATATATGAAAGTACTGCTTGGACATCCACAGAGAAATCAAAGATTGGTATGCAAATTAACAAAATCTTTATACGGTTTAAGACAAGTCTCACGCCAATAGTTCAATAAATTATGTGCAACATTAATTTATCATAGTTTCAAACAATGCAAGGGTGATTAAGAGAGTTGAAGACAAACTCATCACAGTTTTCAAGCTCAAGGTTCTTGGGGATTTAAAATTCTTTCTTCGATTAGAGCTTGCAAAATTCAGCAATGGTATCTTCCTATCTCAGCGCAAATATACATTATCCTTGTTTAAAGACATCAATTTTTTGGGTTGCAAGTCTACTCCTTCTCCAATGGATGTTAATCCTTCTGCTTATCACAGACTCATAGGAAGGCTAATATACCTCATAATATCCATACCAGACATAACATTCACAGTCACAAGATTAGCTCAATTCAGCAACAAATAAATTTAATTTCTTTGTCTGTACTGATCGATGCAGATTGGAAAAGTTGTTTAAATACAAGGAGATCAACTACTGATATTGTGAGTTCCATGAAAATTCATTGATTTCGTGAAAAAGCAACCAGCGAATAATGGTGTCAAAAAGCTCTTCTGAGGTAGAATACAGAGTTATTGCAAATGCAACATGCGAAATTGTGTGGTTGATTGGGTTACTCAGGGTTTTGGGCATTCACATTGTTTTAGCTATGTTGTTCTGTGACAACATCTCAGCAATCCACATGGCAAGCAATCATACCTTACATGAGCGGTCTAAATACATTGAAATGGACTGCCATTTCATTCTTAGAAAGGTGGCGAGTGAGACTATTAAACTGGTGCATATCTCTAACAAGCACCAATTGGTAGACATCCACACAAAGGCATTTTTTTCCTCCTCAATTTCGATTCCTCATGGCCAAGCTGGGCATATACAACATATATGCTCTGCTTTGAGAAGAGATATTAGCATATAGATAACATATTTATCATGTACTCCAAAATACTCTCTCTACTTTTGTATATATATGTAAACATTACAACCTCTCATTCCAGTTAATTCGTTCTCATTCTTTCTAAATTTATTTTTCTATACAATTCTCTCTTCTAACAATTCAAAGAGACTTACATTTTTGTAAACTATCTAAACTGTTTCAAATTTAATAAATCATTTAGGTGCTAACCCAATATAATTAAAGGGAATCAAGTGCATTCTAACCTAATACACTTTTAAAATCAAAACACTCAAATAAAAAATTAAATGATTTTTATATGCACTATTCTCTTTCTTTTTGGTATCTTCTAAAATAAGTGTAAATTTAAACAAAAAAAAAAGAACACACAAATAAAAAAAAAAGGACTGCTAATCTGAATTATGCACAAATTGGGTCTTCTTCCTTAATAGAAATCTTCATATATAAAACTTAGTTTTTTCTTTAATATTAGTATCATTCCTAATTTAATAAAACTAAAAGTTACACTTTTAATGGTGTTGCTATTGGCATTAAAGAGTAAATTTTTTTTTTTGGTTTTATTCTAATGTGCAGTAACTTTTTCTTTACTTTCTTATTTTGGTAAAAATATATCACAATAAAAACTTATATATTTGATATTTGCTTGTTGAGAATCGGAACTTGTTAATTTTTTCTATAACATTTAAAATATATAATTAATACATTTAATTAATTATATCTTAATCAAATATTTATCACCATCAAAATTGTCAAATATTTTCTATTATTCTTTCACTCTTTATCCATCACGAATACCAAATGTGGAAGGTATACATGAAAAGTGTACATATAAATGATACATAAAATATTACTCGAATGTTTTTATCAACCTATTATTTTTGTTTTAACAAAATTTGACAAGCTTTGATATATATTCATGTAAGATATATAATTATTTATATATTTTTAGTTAATAATTTAAATTTTTTGAGATAAATAATTTTTAAGTAATTATACTTTTTTATGATTAAATGTATAAAACTTA
>NC_029775.3:113141018-113143380 GCF_000817695.3 Arachis duranensis
GGTCTTCATTGGATGAAATTAATAGATCTAATTTATTAAATTATGTATATAGTGGTGCATATAGAGATATGACCACTGAACTGACTCACTTTTAGAATTTTTAATGGTTATAATTACCGTATATTTGTCAATAGGATATTCTCAAGATGAACATAGTAATAAAATTTCTTTTACTTGCGATTATCATAGTAATTAATAATGTATTTATTATACTTTAATTGCGGACACTTAATATCCTAGTGTGCTAGTTGAATGGACATTGGATATGATTTAAATACTTGTAGAATTAATGATTAGTCAATAAAAAATCCGTTAACTCTTGTTAAAGAGTTTGAACTCTATGACTATAATGACTGAGATGAATAAAACATTGGCCAAGAAGATTGAATGAATGAAGAAAGAAATTTTTTAAGTCATTCACAATTCATTATAATAATGAGAATAAGTTAGAATTTGACAATTAAACCATACTCTAATGCTATGTTTGTTTGAAGGAAAAATGGAAGGAAAAAAATGGAGGAAAGAAAATGGAAAGGAAAAATTATTATTATTTTTTATTGTTTGGTTGAGAAGAGAAATGGGAAAGAAAGAAAAAGAGATGGAAAAAAATTGGTGGAACTCACCAATTTTTTTTCTCTCCAATATTAGAAAGAAAATAGAAAGAAAACTAATTCTCTTTTTACTTTCAATATTACCCCTTTATTTTTTTCAATATCTTTTATAATATAAGGATAAAATTGTCTTTTTATAACATTTCTTTTCTTCTTTTTTCCCTTCCATCCAAATACATCTAAGAAAAATAAAAATTCACTCAATTTCTTTTCTTTCTTTTCTATTTTATTTTATTTCTCTCTATATTTCTTTTCTTCCAACGAAACATAGCCTAAGGGTTAACCAAGAGTTGAAAAGATAGAAGAAATTATACTTTGTTCTTCTCAAATTTTTAGTAAAAATATATTACTTCATACTATTGGGTCATTGAGGAGTGTTGCTAGACGCCAACCTTGATTAGTAAATTTAATATGATTAATTTACTACCCGCTTAGTATTGAATCTATGGGGTCACACACTAACGAGTGTTCTAATCTTTGCTATAGAATTATTTAATTATTATTTTAATTTGATGAAATAAATAATTATATTAATTTAAATAAAATATTATTGTATCCTTTGCTAGTACTAAAAATATAATAATAATATAATAATTGAGAATATTAAATAAGATTTGAGAATAATTAGTTATTCTATTTTTAAATTTGAATTTTAAATTTGGATGAAATCCTAATTAGTTCTGTTTTAAATTGAGTTATGATATGATTCATAAATTTGAAAGATTTAAGTTTATTTAAAATAATAAGATATGATTTAAATTTGAATTGAGTTTCAAATTCAAAATCAGTATCAAATTTCATACTATATATATGTATGTCGAGAGTAGAGGAAAGAGATGGAATAAAAACATACAAATGTTTTGTTCCTTTACCTCTACACACATAAACGTATGTGAGCCTAATTTTTTAAGAAGAATTTTATGGGTGCAAAGATATAAGAGATTTCTCAATTTAGATAAGATGTCTATTGGTCAAGGAGTTGACAAAAAAAATTGGTCTTAGTGTGAATACGCATAACTAGAATCTTCGTACAATCGAAGAATAAAATTTTTACTAAAGTATCCAAAAGTATTTAGATTTGATTTATATATCATTTCTAGAATAAAATTTAAGTATAAAATAGATCTTTATGATTATTTTCTTTTTTTTTTCACCGCATGTTATGAACACATGGTAATTTTTCAAATTTTATCATAATTTTCTTTAAGCACTCGATAATAATCATTCTAATAAATAAATTGTTATGATATTATTTTTTTAAAAATTTAAACTAATAAAAAAAATCATATGAATGGTTTACCAAACAATTGAGAGCAGGAGATAACATATTTTCTTTTGGTCTTGCATAAAGAATATAAAGTGAGAGATAATATTTTATTAAACAATTAAAAAAATAATAAAAAATATTTTTTTAAGAATTTTTTTAATTTATTTAATTTTTGTATAAATTTTTTTATTTGTCTTATACTATTTTTTTAACTTTTAAAGTTTACTAAAAATAAATTCTAGACATTTTAAATATAAAATTTTAATATGTATCATGGTATTACTTTTAAAAAAAATAAACTGATAAAAGAAAATAACGTTAACGGTAATATCTATGACAAAAATAAAATAAATAAGATAAACATGTAATGAGATAGGACGATATAGGATAGTTCAATACGTCAAATTATCAAACTAACGAAAAAGGATTATTGTCAAACGCAAGAATTCTAATTAGAAGTGTTCTGTAACAAGATCAGATAATC
>NC_029775.3:113144330-113156779 GCF_000817695.3 Arachis duranensis
CACCGCCGTCCGCCACTTCTTCTTCTTCTTCTCCTCCCGCACCCACCGCCGCACCGCACCGCGCTGCCATCACCACCACCACCTTCTTCTTCTTCTTCTTCTTCATCACCATCACCACCTTCTTCTTCTTCCACCGCACCATCGCCCCTGCCGCACCACCACCATCCGCCTCACCACCGCACCACCAATTCTTCTTCTTCTTCTTTCTTCTTCTTCTGTGAACTTGATTTGTTTGTGAAATTTTTGGATTTTTTTTTAAAATTTGTTGTGGAATATTGTTGTTGTTGAAATTTGTTGTGGATTTCTGATGATGATGATGATGATAATGATGATGATAATGTGGTGGTGGTGGGTTCTGGTGTTAGTGGTGGTTTTGTTCTGGTGGTTTAGGTGCTGTTCTTCTGATGATGATGATGATGATGACCATGATGATAATGTGGTGGTGGTGGTGGGTTCTGATGGTGGTGGTGGGAGAAAACACAGCGCTGCCGAGACGGGGGAGGGGGTGTTGTTTCGGGAAGAGGGGAAAGGGGGAAGAAGGAAGGTCGCCGTCGCAACAGCTCCACGCCGCCGCCGCTCCACGCCGCTGCTCCTCCTCTGCCTGCATTTCGGATTCTGCTTCTGTTTCTGGTTGAGGAAGAAGAGGAGAGAGAGAGAGGGGTATTTTTGTCCGAAAGACCATTTTACAATAAACTGAAACTTTGGGGACCATTTTTGAGCAAAAAAAAGCCGAGGGACGAAATTAATTTTCAGCCCCTATCTTAGGGACCAAAATCATACTTAACCCACTAATGAATGATCAAAGAACGTATCTTCCTTCATGTTTTAAACGTGGTCAACAATAATTTAAAAAACAAATTAAATTATAAATTAATAAAACTAATTATAATTAATTATATTGTTCCTTTCTTGGCTGATTATTAGTTGGTTACATATACTTTTCCTTATTACTAACTACGAATATGAAGTTTTACTTTATGTATTGTATAATGAAATCTAATAAACAAAAGAAACTAGAACTAGTGATGCTGTCAACTTTTATTTCCTAAGTATTTTTTGAGTTATATATAAATAAATATAACAACGTTAGTTATTCTCTATTTTGATGTACATACAGTCGTCTTATTTTTGTTTTAAGAATATAAGCAATAAGTTAAAATTAAGAGTGAATATTCAATTTAATTTTTGTCCATTTTTTTTGAAAAGATAAAGCAATCTCTATCCAAAAATTGAGACATTTCAACCTTTAACAAAATTATTTTGAGACAATACCAGCATTTTGGTAAAAAATATGTTAAATAATAACAAATGATCCTTTTGTTATAGCAATGATGATGACAAATTAATGTAGTGATGGTAGTTCGTCCTATTGTTGGAAAGAATTTTATAGGGTTTAAAATCAGCACAAATTACAAATAAAACCTTCACAATACTAATATTTTGGTGTCCAATTTTTTAGACTATATTAATCTTACAATAAACTATTTTGGAAACTAAATTATAAGGACAAAATAGACATCAAATTTATTTTGAAAAATTCAATAATTTTCTACTAAAATGACAGTTTTAAAAAATGTAAGACAGTCTGCAAATTGCTAATAAATAAAAAGAAAATAAACTGGTATGAATATCAATATCTTCACATTCTTCATCATCTTCATGCTTTGTTTAATTCTATGCTAGTTTTAGTTTATATCGTTTGTTCTATCAATATCTTCATGCTTTGTTTAATTCTATGTTAGTTTTAGTTTATATCGTTTGTTCTATCAATGTCTTCTCATTCTTTATCATGTTCATATTTTGTTTAATTTTATATTAATTTTAATTTATATCCTTTTGTTTTGAATACGTTATCTTTTTAATAGTTTAGTTTTTACTTTTCTGTATTTTTCTTGCTGTTCTGTTATTCTTCTTTCTTCAACAAGAGCCTTCGTCTTCTTCCATTGCCTTCATCATATCAACTGCAGTTGTTAATTTTATTCAGTTTTACGGCGGTTACTACTTTCACATATAACATCCACTTATATCTTTTCTTCTCTTTAGTTTATTTATCTAATCTATATTTATAATCATTCCTCTGCCTTTTTAATTTATTCTCAACTTTTGACGTATGAAATTACTACTATGTCTTTTTTTTTCATCAATTTAATGTAGAAAAAAATATTTTGTTAATTTATTTTTTTAAATTATTTTGTGATAATATTTTTTTTAATTTTTAAAATATTGATTATGTAGAGTATTATGTTCAAAATTTGAATACATAAATATTTACTTTAAAAATAAATTAAATTATTAATTTTGTCTACCACAATATTATTTATTTTACATATTGGCTAAGTTATTTGATTGGCATATATATAGGACGCAAGAAAATTCGCACCCATCAAAGATTCGTTAAAAACATTAATATGTTAATTTCCTAAACTATCTAAGTTATTAATTATGTAGAGTACTGGATTTGATATTTAATTATATAGAGTACTATGGTTGACATTTATTAATTTCCTAAATTGTATTGCAAAAAAATTAGTTAATTTTATATTTTTTATTTATCACATAATTAACATATAAAAGATAAAAAAAGCCTACACCTATCAGTAGAATGAAAATACTATTAAAAATAAAGAGAATAAATTTATTAGAGAAAATACTATCAGTAAATTAAAAATACTATTAAAAATACTATCAGTAGAATGAAAATACTATTTTGTAAACCATTTTATTTTAATAGATTTTTTAATTAATTTATTTTATTGTATTTTTCTTTTACTTTAAAAATTTCAGGGGTCTAATGATCTTCCGTTTAAACGATTCTAATTATACGATCAAGAAGTAGTTCAAGAGAATAGGTTTGAATTTTGGTAATTTATTAAGTCTAATTTTTATACAAAAGGTTAAAAATATTCTGAACTTAAAAAATTATTTAATAATAAAATTGAATTTGTTCAAAATCGTAGAGAGAGAAAAAAAAGTTAAAATTTTTTAACTAATTACAAAAATTTACCACCATCAAAGCCATTAAAATTGAGTATATTAAGTGAGGATTAATAAGAAGCAAACCAGAACGATAAATCTAAAAATTTTCTATCTCTCTTTATATAGTGTTTCACTTTAAGTAACTATTTTAAATAGATAGTATTCAAATAACAAACAAAATAATAAAAAGATTCGCATTAGATTATGAAAGTTAATCTCATCCTTATAATACATTGGCATTATTTCAAAACATGTAAAATAAAATAATAAAGTACACTTAAATTAATGTGCACAATAAAATAAATGTAAAACTTAGATAGTAGCAGTCAAATATGAATAGCAATGGTTGTCTTTTGTCCCAATGTACTATATTAAATTGCGACTTAAATTTATAATTATTAGTTTAAAAACTTACAATTATATTTTTTTATTTTAGTTAAAAGTAATATATTTTGATATTATTTTTTAGGATTATTGACATCAAATTTTGATAATTTGAAAAAAAAATTTAAATGCTTTATGTCTTACTTCTTTTAACAAAACTTCAACAATTCATAAAAGTTAACAGAATAGATAGTTATAAATCAAAATGATAGACAAGATTGAAAGTTGCGATAATAATACTTGGTGATAATTAATTACGGTCGGGTGAAGAGAAGGTGAAATGAGAACAAAAAAATGAGAAAGGAGAACAAGGTAATATAATAATGGCGATGAAACCATGTTTGATTTTGTTACCTATAATAACAACATACTAAATTTGTTTAATATCTTATTTAATTTAAATTTATAAATTTTATACGTTCTAAAAGTTAATTTGATAATTTGGATAAAAATTTTAAATGCTTTATTTCTTACTTCTTTTAGCGAAATTTCAACAACTCATAAAAGTTAATATAATAGATGGTTATAAATCGAAGTGATAGACAAGATTAAAAGTTGCGATAATAATACTTGGTAATAATTAATTACGGTCGGGTGAAGAGAAGGTGGAAGGAGAAGGAAAAAATGAGAAAGGAAAACAAGGAAATATAATAATGGTGATGAGACAATGACAAGTATGTGTTTAGAGAGAGATAGTAAGAGAAAGAATAGTGTTTAATATAGTAAGGGGATATAATAAAAATATAAATTAAAAATTTTAAAAAAATAATGACATTAAAAAAATCTAAAAATTAAATATAAAATTTAAAAAATAAAATATTTTTTAACAATTGGAATTATGCACGAAGATAAAGAGTCTTTTGAATATAAATTTTTATCTCGGTCTCAAATTAAATACTATTAAAAATAAATAATTAAACTTAATAACGTTTATAAATATTAAATTTGTAAATAATATTTTTAAATTTATATTTTGATTTTGTTACACATAATTTTTAATTGAATAATATTGAAACGTTTATATAATTATTTTTATGGTCAATAAATCTGACAGTTTTTCAAAACTCGAAAAGTTATTGATAAGGAGATGTATGATGAATTATGAATGATTTTTTTCTAAATATACAATTTTTATACTCTCCTAATTTTTTTTATTAATTATTCTTACAGTTTGATATTTAAAACGAAAAAAATAAGCATTCACATTTCTTCTATCTTTCACTATTTATAAAAAAATGAAGGCCTCTTCATATTCAGATTTATATTTTGATCTATCACTTAAAATATATGAAGACAAATATGAATATTCATGACATTTAAGTAAAAATTATCTTTTGTAAATAACTAACATGTATTTTGGTTTATATATGTATATACTATCATATAAATATATTGGTTTATATTTCTTTATTTTAATAATGTATGGAATATAACATAAACACAAAAAAAAAACAAAATAAAGTACGATGAATAAATTATTTTTTAAAAATATTTTCGCAATTTTAGCAGACAAAATCTTCATCATCTCATTATTTTGTCATAATAAATTTAAAAAATTAAATTAAAAATATTATAAATTAATAGACGACATTCAAAACTTTTAAAGAAATACAATAGAAGCATTATCATTCTGAAAATACTTTTTGTATATTTTAATATAGTTGAGAATAAAAATTTACTCTATCGAATATTTTACCTCATATATTACCTAGAACTTTAAATTATGATGATTTTATATTACCTCTTTATTGTGTGGTTTTATAATTTAACATTTTAAAATGTTTTATAGTAATTTTAATTTCAACAAAATATGATATAAATAAGATCACGTCAATATTAAAATAAAAAAATATTTATCTAATAAATTTGAAAAATAAATAATATATTAACAAAAAATAAAATTAATTTTTTAAAAACAATAGAAAAGCGGCTAAACAGGCACGTCAGTGCCTGTTGAGCCGCTAGTGATTCTAATGACGACGGAGGCTTAGCTTCGAAAGTATGAGGAGCCAACGAAATATTTATACAATGTGTACAATGGAGGTTTATGAAGTATTAGAGATATAATTATTAGTGTTACATTTTTCCATCAGCTGAATCTTTTGGGATGAGTGGTATCATGATATAGTATTAAAGCGCTAGATCTGAAAGGTCAAGAATTCGATTCTTGGTGAATCCAAAAATTAAACTAATTTTTCGAGAAGATGTTTATTATCCCTTGTACTCGGATGATTATTCTAAATAGTATAGGAGATATTCATTTCATAACTTAATAACTATTGTACATATTGTACAAATAGTCCATTGTCTCCCTAGTGGGATCCTATATAACTTATTATGTCACTAATTTTAAAATTTTATCATGTAATATTATATCCAAAACTCGTGAAAAAGTAAACGCAACGTAACAAAGTGTGTCGGTGTTATAAATATAATTATTTATATATTTACTTTTATTAGTTTAAAATTTGGCAATAAATAATTTTATAATATAATTTCAAAATTTTTATAACAAAAAAAAACTAAAATATACTTCTTATTCAAAAGAATTTTTTTAACATAAAATAACTTTAAAAAATAAAATAAAAAGAGTTATCAACACAAAAAAATTCAACATAATTTGTGATTCTTCGTGATTGTTCTTTGAAATATAGCATTTTTTAAATAAATAAAAAATATTTTGCTTATTAAAATAAATAATTTGTAAAATAATTACAAAAATACATCGTATTTCTTAATTCGTTTACCGTGTATAACACATGTATATCTCGTTTGCACTATAAACGAGATACAGTAAGACAAATTTTTAACAGCTATAAAAAGATGTGCAACTCTTGATATTCTCCACATACATTTTATATCTTTTTCTCTTCAGTTTTCTTCCAAAAGATAGTAATAAATGTTTAATAATAGCGGATATGTGGTTGTCTATGTGTATCTCAATTATCGTATGAAAAACAATGACAACAGGGCAATATTTGAGTGTGATAATCCGTTACTGTTGTGCACTTGACGAATAAGTTCTTTGTCCGAATTAAAGAGTATGATATTGAGTACTTGGTGGTTTAGGGAGAAAAGAGATCGAAAGAGTGGGGTATAAGTTGCTAGCATCGTTGGGAAACAGAGTTTTTTGGTTTCGTCTGTTTCGGCTCCATGGCGACGAGCATGTGCACCTCACGTTTCACATCCATGGGAGAATCAAGGTGGAACAAGTGATGGAGCTTTTCGCAGAGGTTGGTGATGTTGGTGGCGGTGGATCCGTCCACTCGACCTTTGTGCATGATGACCCACCTCTCGCATCACTACCGATTCATGTTGCTAGTCCAGTGGAAGACATGGACGGGGCTGATGA
Source organism: Arachis duranensis (assembly GCF_000817695.3). Lineage (NCBI taxonomy): Eukaryota > Viridiplantae > Streptophyta > Magnoliopsida > Fabales > Fabaceae > Arachis > Arachis duranensis. The sequence goes on from NC_029775.3 coordinate 113,151,043, forward strand.
AGACTCTGACAAGGAGTATGTTACGGATAGCAACGATATTGGTTCTTCTGAAGATGATAATTATGAGGAGTTTGTATTAGAAACGCCGGTTGATGCAGCGGTCTGCTATGTTTTGCCTGCCCCCACTCGATTCTGACGCTATCAGATGTACCAAGTCACTATCATACATTGGATTTGGACGCGATGCAAGAGAAAATTTCAAGTCCTCCAAGGAAAAGCGATACCTCCTAAACACTGTTTATAGTCCAAGTAAGGTTGCGTACGAGTGATACATAGATGCCTTAGGTTTGTCGCGAGAGATGACAGATTGGGCTAGTAGGTTCAACAAGAAATATGGCTACAACACTACGATAGCGGTCGCCGGTTTGGTCACATGACAACGAATCTCTTAGAGTGCATTAATGCAATGCTTAAGGGTACACGGTACTTGCCGATTTCTGTCATCGTGCGATGCACTTACAAGAGGCTGCAGTAGTTGTTCGTCACGAAAGGCAGGGAGGCACAGACACAACTGGCGGCTGGAAATCATTTCTCCCAATGGCTGATGGCTGCCTGACAAACCCCATTTGTAGGGTTTATCTTGTGCTTGATTTAGGGGATTTTATAACCTTTTACCCACATTTATTCAATGAAATAGCATGGTTTTGTATATTCTCCTTTAATTGTGCTTAAGAGTGAAAACATGCTTTTTAGGACTTAAAATGAATAAATTTAATTCACCTTGATCCCATTAGATGCCTTGATATGTTTGTTAAGTGATTCAAGATTTAGGAGGCAAAGATTGGATCAAGGGAATGAAGAAAGAAGCATGAAAAGTTGGAGAACTCATGAAGAAATGAAAGAACCGGAAAGCTGTCAAGCCGACCTCTTCACACTTAAACGACCATAACTTGAGCTACAGAGATCCAAATGATGCGGTTCCAGTTGGGTTGGAAAGCTAACATCCGGGGCTCATTAGTTTAGTTTAGTAGTTAGAATTAGTTTCTAGAGAGAGAAGCTCTCACTTCTCTCTAGAATTAGGATTATGATTAGGATTAGTTCTTAGACCTAGGTTTTAATCTTTGCTTTCTTCTACTTCTACATCTCAATTCCTTGTTGTTAGATTCATTCTTCTTCCATTCTTTAATTGTAATTTCCTTTATGTTGTTCTTATACTTTGTTGTAGATCTACTATTGTTCCTTCCATTTTCTTTCAATTCAATAAGAGGTAATTCATAATAGTTGTTCTTCTTTACTTTTCTATTGTTGATCTCTTGTTTTTGTAGTTGTAGATTCCTTTAATTCTTGCATTTAATAATGTTTACTTCTATTGCACTCTATGTGTTTGTTGAAATGTCTCTTTTAGTTTTAGTGTAGATTTTGTTCCTCTTGGCCTAGGTAGAGTAATTAGTGACACTTGAGTTATCTAATTCCTTTGTTGATTGATGATTGGAGAGATTGCTAATTGGTTTGGAGTGCACTAAAGCTAGTCTTTCCTTGGGAGTTGGCTAGGACTTGTGGCTCAAGTCAATTCATCCATTTGATTTTCCTTTATTTAGTAAGGGTTAACTAAGTGGTAGCAATGAACAATTCTCATCACAATTGAGAAGGATAACTAGGATAGGACTTCTAGTTTTCATACCTTGCCAAGAGCCTTTTATAGTTGTTAGTTTATTTTCATTGCCATTTACTTTCATGCCTTTTATCCAAAACCCCAAAACACATTTCTAACCAATAACAAGACACTTTATTGTAATTCCTAGGGAGAACGACCCAAGGTCCAATACTTCGGTTTATAAATTTTAGGGGTTTGTACTAGTGACAAACAACTTTTTGTATGAAAGGATTATTGTTGGTTTAGAGACTATACTTCGACGAGATTTTATTTGAGAAATTCTAAACCGTCAAAAATCCATTCGTCACTGCCATTGAAAATAACAGAGAGGGCATCTCAAAGATGCGTGTTACTCACTATGACAGACGGGCTTCAGTGTTTGTTATTGAGGAGTTAGAGCCTTTCAAGGGTTGGTCTCAAGGTTCGTTCCATGCTCGTCTCACAGCGAAGATGTGTGACTGTAGCATTTTCCAATATCTTCATTTCCAATTCCGTCATGCGCTTGCCGCTTGTGCCGCTGCAATATGTTCTGATGTACATGCAGAAAACTGTGTTCAAAGTATATGAGATGGAGTTTCTATCAATACCAGATGAGGCGCTTTGGCCGGAGTGGTAAGTGACACAGCTTCGTCCTAACCCACTCATGCGCAAGAAGGCTACTGGAAGACTTATGTCCACTAGGTTTCGAAATGACATGGATAAGGGCGAGCGTCAGGAGAAGAGGTGCAGTCTATGCATTAATTTCAACCTTAATGGTATCTCCAAGATCCATTGAATCAAGATGAATTTTGCCATCTAATATCCATGATAATTAGTTGTTTCCAGATATATCAAAAGAATTAAATTCAAGATGAGTGAGTTTTGACATAATAAAAATTTATTACTTGAGTCTTCCTAAATTTTGATCAGAGTCTCGTGTTGATAACGTCTTGTAAAATAAATAAATAAGAAAGAGGAAATAAATATAAAATAAAAATGTATAAACAAAAGACTCTAATATTAATATTCACAAATATTATTATCTTAATATAATAGATATTATTTATATATATTTACTAATATTATATGTGGTAGTGTGCATATATAAAAGAGAGGAAAGTATTTAGTTGTTGTTGCGGTGTGTTATTTCAAGCATGACTTCTCCTATTTATACATGTAACAAGCCTTCATTTTCAAACTTCATTTATTTGAATTTGTCTTCGAAAGTGATTCCTTTAATATTGAGAAAGTTAACCGCTTAAGTCATAAATAGAGATCCATGTATCTCTGCTATCATAACAAATATATGCCTTTTGTCACTTATTAGTTAATTTTTTTAAAAAAAGAATATTCATCGCTCATTATTTTTCTATACCAAATTTATAATTAATATTTTAAAAAAAATTATTTCTAAATAATTATTGAATAATCGTTGATGATAGTGATGAACTTGTGTTAGATGTAAAATGGTTATGTTTCCTCTCTAACGACTTAAATTTTTAGAATAAATAATTTTATAGACTAAATTTTCAAACTCTCAAAGTGATCCCTAAGATTGACGCTATGCATTAAACTTGTCTCTCAAATTTCAATTACACCAATTACGTCCCTGAAATTGAAAAAATTGCACCATATTAGTCCCTAGCTCGCTTTTTATTAACGACGTACTTACGTGGCTTGATGTCGTGGACCTTTGGTGACACATGTCATCTCATAGTTTGGCCACGTATAACAATATGATGATGTGTCGGCCAGAAACACGTGGCATGCTGACGTGGATGGTTATGCCATGTATCACAATGTTGTTTGTCCACGTGTCATCTACTGTCATCATTACATATACACCAAATATATCCACTGTCATCATTACATATACACCAAATCTATCATTTACTTTGCATCAAATGACTCATTTCAGTCGCTGAAATTGAATGTCGTGCACCAAATTAGTTCGTTTATCAGGTTTTTCTCTTTTTTTATAAATTTAAAATTCTTAATATTTTTGAACACACTAATTTTAATTTTATCTTTTCATAATTTATTTAAATACAAGTGCTTTTATAAAATATTTTTAATTTTACCGCGTCCTGTACGGCACACACACGGCCGCAAGACAGCGTCCTTGGAAATATGGGCCTGTCCCATAAGGGGGCCCACTACTGACATGTATATAAGGGGAAGATTGGCTCTTCCCCCGAGGTACGTCACCTTACACATCACTTCCCCTGCTTGTACGATTTCTGACTTAGGCGTCGGAGTGTCTTTGCAGGTGGCACCCCCCCTTCGTCCATTCACCAGCTCAAGTGCTCGCCAGCTCGGCTAGTCCGCTACCAGTGCGACCCAAGTTAAGGCATCCTCACCTACTCATCTTTCCACCTGTGTACCCGACCTGTCCGGAATCCGACCACCGAACATTGGCGCCGTCTGTGGGGACCCTCTTTGCCTGAATGGAAGTCGCGCCGGGCCCCGGCGACCGAGCTCGAGTAGCCGGAGCGGAGGGGGCAGCCTCCGTCGCCTCACAACGAGGAGGCCGGAGATCCCCCCAACAACACGCGAGAACCCGACCGTTCGGGGGAACGGGCGGCGATAGCGCCATAATAATGCAGGAGCTACGCCACAGAGTCCAGAACCTTGAACGACAGCTAGCCGACCGGGAGAGGGATGGATGGTCTACCGATCCAAGCTACACCCCGTCTCCCGGGGGCGAGGAGGAAGAGAGCTCTCACCGAAGCCACTCACGGCGTATATCTGCACCCCGGACGGAAACAGAGGAATCACCTATTCCAAGAAGACGGAACGATACGGTCATCTACTCTCGCGGCAGACAAACTCGCCGAACGACAAGAGGTCGTGAGGACGGAGAAGGGAAAACCGAGAGAACACGACAACCTGTGATAATGGGTGCCACACCGTTCCACCGATCTATCCTCGAGGTCCGGTTGCCGAAACACTTCGACAAACCGACGGACATGAGGTATGACGGAACCCAAGACCCTCTAGAACATCTCACGGCCTTTGAGGCTAGAATGAACCTAGAGGGAGTAGGCGACGAGGTAAGGTGCCGCGCCTTCCCGGTAACCTTAGCAGGACCAGCGATCAGATGGTTTAATGGCCTCCCTCAAGGCTCCATTTACAGTTTCCCGGACATCAGCCGCGCCTTCCTGGCCCAATTCACAACACGAATAGCAAAAGCCAAGCATCCTATCAACCTTCTCGGGGTAACCCAGAGACAGGGAGAGCCGACCAGAAGGTACTTGGATCGGTTCAACGACGAATGCTTGGAAATCGACGGCTTAACCGACTCGGTGGCCAGTCTCTGCCTGACGAATGGCCTCCTCAACGAGAACTTTCGAAAACACCTCACCACGAAGCCGGTTTGGACAATGCATGAAATCCAAACGGTGGCGAAGGAGTACATAAACGACGAGGAGGTCAGCCGAGTAGTGGCAGCCAATAAGCGGCAGCCCGGTTACGGCCAGGCTCGGCAGTCCGGAGGAGACGGTGAAAGAACAAAGGAAAAGGCTAGAGAGGAGGCATCGAACAAGGCACCTAGGCCGTTCCCTCGAGTTGGGAAATTTACTAACTACACTCCACTCGCCCTTCCCATAGTGGAAGTTTACCAACAAATAGCTGAGAAGGGAATTCTTCCGAAACCCCGACCACTCAAGGACCGCACGGGTGGAAACAAGAACCTTTATTGTGATTACCATAAGGGATACGGCCATCAAACACAGGACTGTTTCGACCTGAAGGATGCATTAGAACAGGCGATAAGGGAAGGAAAACTAGCAGCGTTCTCCCACCTCATCAGGGAGCCGAGAAGGCGTTATCGCGACCAGGACGAGGAAGGCAAGACACGCTCGGCCAAGCGGCGACAGGAGCCCGAAGATAGAGACCATGGCCTCACTGTAATAAACGTGGTAATGGCAAAAAACGCCGCACCAAAGTCCCGGTCGGCACACAAGAAGGACGCCAAGATTCTGGCGATCTCATCTCAACCAGTGCAAAACACCAAAAAACCTCCATCCATTTCTTTCGGCCCAGAAGACCAATGGTTCAGCGACGCCCCGGAAAACCCACCCATGGTCATAACGGCCAGGGTGGGAACCGGCCTCGTCAAACGGATCCTTGTCGACACTGGAGCTGATTCAAACATCATGTTCC
>NC_029775.3:113157804-113162353 GCF_000817695.3 Arachis duranensis
AGGTGGAGAATGTGCGTGGACTACTCTGACCTTAACAAAGCATGCCCCAAAGATTGCTTCCCACTCCCCAACATAGATGCACTCGTCGACGCTGCGGCGGGGTACCGGTATCTGAGTTTCATGGATGCCTACTCTGGTTACAATCAGATACCGATGCACCGACCAGACGAGGACAAAACGGCGTTCATAACGCCAGGAGGAACGTTCTGCTATAAGGTAATGCCATTTGGCTTGAAAAATGCAGGGGCAACGTATCAAAGGCTGATGAACAGGATATTCCACAACCTCATAGGAAAAACGGTCGAAGTTTACGTGGACGACATCCTGGCAAAGACAACACGACCTGATGACCTCCTAAGCGACCTGGCAAGCGTATTTGCGTCCCTCCGTCAACATGGTATGAGGCTGAACCCCCTCAAATGCGCCTTTGCCATGGAAGCCGGCAAGTTCCTGGGATTCATGATAACTCAAAGAGGGGTAGAGGCTAACCCGGAGAAGTACCAGGCAATACTTCAGATGAAGAGCCCGGGATGTATCAAGGACGTCCAGAGGTTGGCAGGAAGGTTGACATCACTCTCTCGGTTTCTCGGAGCCTCAGCGGCAAAGGCCCTGCCGTTTTTTAACCTCATGAAGAAAGGGATGGCGTTCGAATGGACACCAGCATGCGAAGAAGCCTTTCGACACTTCAAGGAAATCTTGGCGGCACCCCCCGTTCTCGGGAAGCCAAGAGACGGGGAACCACTATACCTGTATCTCGCCATAACAAGCGAAGCCCTGGCCGCAGTGCTAGTACGGGAGGACGGGAAAACCCAACAGCCAGTCTACTTCATAAGCAGGGCTCTGCAAGGAGCAGAATTAAGATACAGCAAGTTGGAAAAGCTAGCCCTAGCGCTCCTAACTTCCTCGAGAAGGTTGAAGCAATACTTCCAGAGTCACCAAGTGGTCGTCAGGACAGACCAAGGGATTAGGCAAGTTCTCCAGGTCTTCCGCATAAGAGAAAGACACTACCATCATCATCATCACTCCCAAGACCTCCAACAACAGCGTCATCTTCATGATTTCCTTGCTCTAAATCAATAACATGGGACATCTACTGTTTGTTAATTTTTTGAAAGCATCAATTTGGTTTAAATTAAAAAACAGCAACAGATAATCACTCTAAACTCTGAAATCAATAAATCAATCAATAAAAATTCAAAAATAGCATACTCAAATTAAAAAACATCAGCAACAGAGTAACAAATCCATTTTTAGTAATAATTTCGACAACAACACAAAATCAATTTCTTTGATTGATTTCACATTCAGAAAATCACTAATCAGATTTAGAACAGACTCAACAGAGCAATAACAATACAATCCAATTACAATATCACAGCAACCCACTACCCAATAATCTCAACAAACAACATCCAAACAATTAATCATGCTCCAACAATTAATCATTTAATCATGCTTCAAGCAAATAGTTTTTGTTACGGCCCGGCCCAGAATCAGCTTTGGGCCGACCCGACCCAAGCAGTACCCGACCCGGATAGGCGCCCTCCAACCGACCCGGACACGCGTCCTGTACGGCTCACACACGGCCGCAAGACAGCGTCCTCGGAAATATGGGCCTGTCCCATAAGGGGGCCCACTACTGACATGTATATAAGGGGAAGATTGGCTCTTCCCCCGAGGTACGTCACCTTCCACATCACTTCCCCTGCTTGTACGATTTCTGACTTAGGCGTCGGAGTGTCTTTGCAGGTGGCACCCCCCCCTTTTCGTCCCTTCACCAGCTCAAGTGCTCGCCAGTTCGGCTAGCCCGCTACAAGTGCGACCCAAGTTGAGGCGTCCTCACCCATCCATCCTCTCGCTTGTATACCCGACCTGACCGGAATCCGACAACCGAACATTGGCGCTGTCTGTGGGGAATCGACCTCTTAGGGCCCTTCCCCGTCGGCCCCGGGCAGGTCAAATATCTCATAGTGGCAATCGATTACTATACCAAATGGATAGAAGCCGAACCGTTGGCCAGCATATCCTCGGCCAATTGCAGAAAATTCATGTGGAGGCAGGTGATAACACGATTCAGGATACCAGAAGTCGTCATCTCGGACAACGGCACACAATTTACTGACAAGAAGTTCACAGAATTTCTCAACGGCCTGGGTATAAGGCAAAGGTTCTCTTCGGTAGAACACCCTCGGACGAACGGACAAGTGGAGTCCGCCAACAAAGTTATCCTTTCAGGGCTAAAGAAGAGGTTGGACAACAAAAAGGGTGCTTGGGCCGACGAGCTGGCATCGGTCCTCTGGTCTTATCGAACAACCGAGCAATCCTCCACCAAGGAAACCCCTTTCCGACTAACATACGGGGTGGACGCAGTAATACCCGTGGAGATCGGTGAATCGAGTCCGCGATTGCTTTTGAAAGGAGTAGAGGAAACTGTAGAAAAAGACCTGATAGATGAAGCTCGGGAGATGGCCCATTTGACGGAAACAGCGCTAAAACAAAGAATAGCTCTGCGCTACAACACCAAAGTGCTCAAGAGGGACTTTGAACCTGACGACCTCGTCCTGAGACGGAACGATATCGGCCTGCCGACCCCCGGTGAAGGCAAGCTAGCGGCAAACTGGGAAGGCCCTTACAGAGTAAAGAAGGTGATGGGAAAAGGAGCCTTCAAGTTAGAAAGGCTCGATGGCAAGGAGGTCCCGAGAACATGGAATGCGGACAACCTAAAAAGATTCTACTCCTAGGAGGAGACCCGACTAACCGACCAGGATAGCTAAGCGGTCACCTCACAAATTTATCTTTTGAACAGCGACTTATCTGTCCTTTACACAGTTACCGAATAATATATACTTGTGCAAATTTCCTCTCCTATTTTGTCACTTAATTTTCCAGATAAACCACCACGTCCAACGACGACATACGTCCCTGGGACTGATCACCCCGGGATATAAGCGAAGACGATAAACCAAAAAACGGTTAAAAGAAACGACAACACGAGCAAACGATAAAATGGTCGTTGATAAAAAGCCAACATAAAATGGCTAAACACCAAAAGCGTTAAACTGTTCGCAAGCCAAAAACGGCTAAAATTAAAATAGTTTACAAGTCATAACAAAGCGGCTACACGAAAGCTGTAAACACAAATTCACTTCTTAGGGACATCGACGACCTTGCCATCAAGAATAACCTTGCGGACCCCGATTGCCGACGTATCGAACTCAGGAGCAACAATCTTAATTTGAGCTTTGAGGGCTTCCTCAGTACCCAAGATCGCAGCCTTACCCTGCTTCACGACATCTTTATACTTCGACTTCCATGTCGACAGCTCGGCCTCCACGGCCCGCTTTTCTTCTTCAACTTCGGCCACCCGCTTTTGCGCTGCGCCGACCTGTCCTTCCAGAGCCATCTCACGCTCGAGCAAACGTTCAATCGTTGCGTCCGACTCTTTTTGTTTCTTCTCGGCGGCCGACAACTTTTGTTCAGCGGCGGCAGCTTTCTGCTCAGCAGTGGTGACCTTCTTCTCGGCGGCATCCAACTTTCCCGAAGACTGAGTCACCTGCTCCTGGAGAGTTTCCACTTCTGTTTTTAATTCGTTATTGGCCTTCCCAGCAACCTCCAACCTCCTGCGGAGAGACTCCATCCCGGACAGCTCGAACTCGGCCTTCCGGGCTATCACGGCCCCACGCAAGAGAGTGCGATACATCCACCTCGCCTGTCCGGCGAGGGATGACTCGTGGAAATATTCCTCGGTAACAGGGATCAGCTCGGAATCGATGAATTTACCGGCGTCAAAGTTCCTCTCCATGACGGTAAGAACGCCCTCAGGGCTAGATGACGCCGTGGAGGCCTTCTTTCTCTTCTTTGGGTTGGGGACCTCTTCCACCTCAACACCTGGGCCAGGAACGGGACCGCCAGTTCCTACTACCTCGTGGATGGGGGAGGCATGGACGACCTTGCCGCTCTCGACCGCGGCACCTTGAGTCGAGGTACCAATCCCATCGGTCGCAGCCTTTTGCTCAGGAACGTCTTTAGTCTCCGGAGCATCAGGTCCCTCGGTGGCCGGTTGCTCGTCACTTTCCTCATCATCGCCACCACCGAGAAAAGTTTGGAACAAGTCGGAAAGACCTGTCACCGAGGCAGACATATCCACTGCGAGAAAACGAGGAAGGTCGGTTAGTCGTCACGCAATATCAACAAAAAGAAAAAATGCAAAGGGAAAAGTAAAAGGCTTCTCACAAATATAGTTACGGCCGGACTCCCGGTCACCCATGAGGAGGTGGGGATTTACCGGGTTCTTCCCAAAAACTGCGTTTAGCACCTCGGCAATCTGTTGATCTACTTCCGACATGTTTTTATAAAGTACCTTAATAAAACTATTGGCTCCTGCCCCGAAGCTCCAATAAGTCGGGATGAGCCTTACCCCCTCCAAAGACAACCAAAAGGGGTGACGACCTTTGGCCGGACGGACCTTAAAATATTTGTCCTTAAACCCATGGTAAGAATCTTCGAACAAGCCGAAAATCTTCCGACCCTGAGCAGCCCGGAAGGACAT
>NC_029775.3:113162881-113165594 GCF_000817695.3 Arachis duranensis
AAACACGTGGCATGCTGACGTGGATGGTTGTGCCATGTATCACAATGTTGTTTGTCCACGTGTCATCTACTGTCATCATTACATATACACCAAATCTATCATTTACTTTGCATCAAATGACTCATTTCAGTCGCTGAAATTGAATGTCGTGCACCAAATTAGTTCGTTTATCAGGTTTTTCTCTTTTTTTTGTAAATTTAAAATTCTCAATATTTTTGAACACACTAGTTTTAATTTTATCTTTTCACAAGTTATTTAAATACAAGTGCTTTTATAAAATATTTTTAATTTTAGTTTTATTAAAAGAATTATATGAGATATTATATTGATTTAGTAAAGAGTGTAAGATAAGTATAATAATATTTTTTAATACAAATTTTTTAATATTTAACATCATAATAAATATTTTAAGAATACTTGATAAGTCACTTGTTAATTAATATAAATTCTGTTACGGCCCGGCCCAGAATCAGCTTTGGGCCGACCCGACCCAAGCAGTACCCGACCCGGATAGACGCCCTCCAACCGACCCGGACACGCGTCCTGTACGGCACACACACGGCCGCAATTTTCGAAAGAAGCTTACCAACGTTGCTAGCCCCAAAAACCTTGTGCACCGACGCAAAGTAGGTTGCACCTTGATCTGGATCAAAGTACGGCGCAAAGACGCATCCCGGAGCACATTTCCTCCTCAGAAACTTGCAAGCGCCGCAAGGACCGCCACTGCCACTACCCCTACCTTTGGTACCACTCCCACTAGCGCCACTGCTACCGCCGCCGCGGCTTGTCCTTGCACTCATGTCTAATCGGTAAACGTCCTCACTACTACTCTTTTCTTTTGATGACTATATATATATAGATACCTCTATGGGAAAAGCTAGGGTTTTAATGCAAGCATAATAATATTTGATAAGGAAAGAGAAGAAGAGAAGAGGGGTATTAATATGTATGAAAATGGGGCTGGTGGGGCTAGAAAATTTATGAGTGGGGGTTTAAATGGAAAAAAAAATGAAGGTGGTTTTACAGCCACGCGAGGGAGAAAAGCCTTAATCTCCAAAGTTGGTCATTTGCGTGAAGGAAAACATGAGTTACATGGCCACCTTACAAACATTTGTATTATGAAAAATATAGGTAAATAATGAATAATGAATAATTTATTTTTTAAAAATTAAAATTTAAATAATAATTTATTAATGATAATTAATAAATATGAAGTGAAGTTTAAAAATGCTTGTTAGCTTGTTATTGATTAGATTTTTTTTGATTATCTAACAGAATTGTTAATTTGTTATATTATATATATACAAAAATAAATAATATATCTGTTACGGCCCGGCCCAGAATCAGCTTTGGGCCGACCCGACCCAAGCAGTACCCGACCCGGATAGACGCCCTCCAACCGACCCGGACACGCGTCCTGTACGGCACACACACGGCCGCAAGACAGCGTCCTTGGAAATATGGGCCTGTCCCATAAGGGGGCCCACTACTGACATGTATATAAGGGGAAGATTGGCTCTTCCCCCGAGGTACGTCACCTTACACATCACTTCCCCTGCTTGTACGATTTCTGACTTAGGCGTCGGAGTGTCTTTGCAGGTGGCACCCCCCCTTCGTCCATTCACCAGCTCGGCTAGTCCGCTACCAGTGCGACCCAAGTTAAGGCGTCCTCACCTACCCATCTTTCCACCTGTATACCCGACCTGTCCGGAATCCGACAACCGAACAAATTCATTATTCTCATCCGTTTTAAGAATGTCCAATTCCCCATATAATTGACTTCTAACTAAATTAATAAGATAAATTTATATTGTTGATTATAATAATTCATTTTATATATAACTTAGCTAGGCAGCTTTTTCATATATTACACTATTAATTAATATAAGCACTTATTGTAACTAGGGGTGTCAAAAATTCCCAAGAGGCGGGGATCCCCGCGGGGACCGCCCTGAATGGGGCCCCGATGGTGGGAAATTTTCTTCGTGGGGATGGGGATGGAGAGCAAAATTCCCCCGAGACAGGCGCGGGGACCCGAGCGGGGATCCCTGCCCCATCCCCGATAATTCTCCGAATGTTTGAAATTTCTTAAATAACCTTACTTTATTTCTAATATAGGGGTTTTTTAGTAATTTCACCAATTAAAAAATCCTAATCCTATTATTCAGTTTTCTCTACTCACTGTGTTGTTTGCTGCGCCATCTACTCTCTATTCCCAGTCCCAACTCTCTTCCATCTCCACTTTATTCAAACTCCAAAACTCCCATAGTACCATATGCTGTTCTCTCCCACAGCCTCAACTTTCTCCAGTTTCCACTTGATGTTAAAGACTATATCTTATTGTTTTTTTTTAAATGAAAATTGTATTTTAAGATTTTATTTTATGGACTATAATTTACTATGTTGTATTTGTGGACTTATAATGTTGGATAAGATATGTTTGTGTGTTTGTAATAGTATTTTTTAGTTTATTTTTTATTTTTTTGATATTTTTTACTATAATTTTATATGAATGTTAAACATAAGGGGATGGGGAATGGGGCCCCGCGGAAAATACGGGAAACGCAGGGAATGGGAATGGGGACAATTATCCCCCACGGCGGGGATTAGGACAGGGATGGGGATTAATTCTGGGGGCGGAGACGGTGAGCAGGGAGGCATCCCCCGCCCCCGCCCCTCCCCATTGACATCCCTAATTGTAACCATGGCCAGA
>NC_029775.3:113171248-113172929 GCF_000817695.3 Arachis duranensis
GATATGTATATCTAAAATTTATATTTTTTATTTTTATTTAAAAATATATTTTGTCTATTTTTATATGTTATTTTTATTTTAGTAAGTAAATATTAATTTGATTATAAAATTAAATAATAAGATCTATTTAAATATCTAAATTAAAATGATAGGACAATATTAAAAAATTATTTAAGTTAATGTATATTTTAATAATTTTTATCTAAAAATGATTTTGAATGGTATAAGCCAAACAATATTTATTTTACTATAATTCATTTTAATACAAAAAGTATCAAACATAAATCACTTTAACACAAACTTATTTTTTATCAAAATTAAGTTTACAAAATCAATTCTATAAAATTGTCGTTTAAATCATATATTTCCGAAATAATTCATGAGGTATTCTCGGACCAATGCAATTTTTTCTAACCTGCTTGGTAGGAAATAATAGGGGATGGTTATACTCATCATTATTGCACTAGTCTCATGATATTAAGCAGTTGAAAATTTATTATCCTGAATAATATATTCATTTTGGGTCCATGATTTCCATTTGCCTGTGGTTTATGTGATGATGAATAAATATGGAAAAGTAAAAGTGAGCAAGAGAAAATTTTTATATGCCCTAATAAAAGATCGAAAATATTTGATAATAAAAAAAAATAAAATTAATCAAAAATTATATTATTTTATGTTTATTAATTAATATTATAATTAATAAATATTAAATAAATATATTTAGATTTTTTTTCTCACAGATAGTTACTGTAAAAGATTCCCTAGAAGAGCTAGCCACCATTATAGATATCTGGTCCCACAACCAAAAGTTCATATACAGTACCGAATCTTTCTATATTAATTTTCTGGTCGGAAGTTGATCATATCCTAATACACATTTAATTGCAATCCTCCCATATAACCAGAGTTGGATTTCATACCTTGTTTTTATTAAGAATTGTGATTTTAATTTACACTTAATAACTTTTACTTCCGACCACAAAAGCCTATATTTTTGGGTGATATCATCTAGTTTTATAACAGATATATTATGAGTTTTTTTTTTTTTAACCAAAGATAAAAATATTCGAATTTGTAATTTTTTAAATGAGTATAGAAAAATTATGTCATTTAAACTATATATATTATGAGTTTATAATGCACTAAAAGGTTATAAATTATCTAGTTAATTTTTGTTATATGTGTAACTATTTAAATAATAATGGTTAGTGATAGTTAGAGTTGATATATAATACTTATTACTTACTAATGTGACAATGATTTTTTAAAATATTATTATTGTCTTCCAATTACATTTTATTAATATAATTTATCCTAAAAAGTAGTGAGACTATTTCTTTGTAAATTAAATTAAACATTGTTAGTGTCTTTCAATAAATAAAATTTATCCTAATATTAATCACAATATATCTCCTGTTTTGTGAATAATATTCTTGTTAAATCAATATATATAGTGTATTTGAAGAAGAAATTAAAACTGAAAGACTCAAACAAAAAAATAGAGACTGAAAAATTGAGATTCAATTAAATTTTTATATTATATTTAGTATAAAATATACTAAACTAAATTATATCTCAATATTATGTTTAATTTAAAATAAATATAAAAATTAAAAAATAAATTTAAAATTTAAAAAATTAAATAAAAATATTTTTAATAAAAAATATTAAAATTTTA
>NC_029775.3:113173177-113205370 GCF_000817695.3 Arachis duranensis
ATTTGATAATAAAAAAAAATAAAATTTATCAAAAATTATATTATTTTATGTTTATTAATTAATATTATAATTAATAAATATTAAATAAATATATTTAGATTTTTTTTCTCACAGATAGTTACTGTAAAAGATTCCCTAGAAGAGCTAGCCACCATTATAGATATCTGGTCCCACAACCAAAAGTTCATATACAGTACCGAATCTTTCTATATTAATTTTCTGGTCGGAAGTTGATCATATCCTAATACACATTTAATTGCAATCCTCCCATATAACCAGAGTTGGATTTCATACCTTGTTTTTATTAAGAATTGTGATTTTAATTTACACTTAATAACTTTTACTTCCGACCACAAAAGCCTATATTTTTGGGTGATATCATCTAGTTTTATAACAGATATATTATGA
Source organism: Arachis duranensis (assembly GCF_000817695.3). Taxonomy (NCBI): domain Eukaryota; kingdom Viridiplantae; phylum Streptophyta; class Magnoliopsida; order Fabales; family Fabaceae; genus Arachis; species Arachis duranensis. Next base: position 113,173,586 of record NC_029775.3, read on the forward strand.
GTTTTTTTTTTTTTAACCAAAGATAAAAATATTCGAATTTGTAATTTTTTAAATGAGTATAGAAAAATTATGTCATTTAAACTATATATATTATGAGTTTATAATGCACTAAAAGGTTATAAATTATCTAGTTAATTTTTGTTATATGTGTAACTATTTAAATAATAATGGTTAGTGATAGTTAGAGTTGATATATAATACTTATTACTTACTAATGTGACAATGATTTTTTAAAATATTATTATTGTCTTCCAATTACATTTTATTAATATAATTTATCCTAAAAAGTAGTGAGACTATTTCTTTGTAAATTAAATTAAACATTGTTAGTGTCTTTCAATAAATAAAATTTATCCTAATATTAATCACAATATATCTCCTGTTTTGTGAATAATATTCTTGTTAAATCAATATATATAGTGTATTTGAAGAAGAAATTAAAACTGAAAGACTCAAACAAAAAAATAGAGACTGAAAAATTGAGATTCAATTAAATTTTTATATTATATTTAGTATAAAATATACTAAACTAAATTATATCTCAATATTATGTTTAATTTAAAATACAAAATTTTAATTTTCTATATCTCTACTTTTTAAAAGTATTAAAAAATTTAAAATTTTAAAAACAAAAATTAAAATATTAATTTTAATTTTTAATTATCAAACATAATCCTCAATCTCAATTTTTGGTGTTAACCAAACCCTGTCATATTAAACAGGTCATGCGGTTACAAGTTACATTCGTCCAAGCTAGTAGGTGGCATATGAAGCTAACTTTTATGATGATATTTATTTGATTTAATTAACAATAAAAAGGGATCTTGTGAAACGTGATTGAATAGTATCTGATTTCATGGTCCTCGCTCGTTCATCATTATGCTAGTGGTTGCTCGGTCTTAAAGTTACTTTAATACATTTTAGGAGATATATTTGTTAAATTATAATTATATATTTAACACATACATTGTTTTAACTTTTATGCAAGGATTTTTTTTTTATGTTTTTCAGTTTTTGTGATTTTGAATAGGTTTTTTTATTTTTTATTTGTTTTATATTAAAATAAATTATCAATAAAAAATGAATTTTAGACTCAGTTTATTATAAAAATTTTAACAATATATTATCAAATAAAGCACTTATTTAAAAGATTACATTAATAAAAGCATATAAAAATAGTTATACTGTACTTTTTTTGATTTAAAATTTTATACTGTATAGTAAACTAAATAATTTTATCTTAGATTTAAAAGTTAACTTAAAATATTAGTATTATCTCACATTTGCCGTCAAGATTAGACAATAATTTGAAGCATAAAATTTGATGATTTGAACTTGTCCAACAACAATTTTAACCCATCTCAAATATCATATAGTAAACTAATTAAGAGAATTTACCTCAATTTCAGAAATGAACTCAAAAATAATAATTGTCTTGCATTTACAAAGATTATTAGGTTTTCATGTGTAGAATATATTAATTATTAAGTGTAGAATATTATAAGATGGAAAAAATCCAATATCATGTATACCCGGTGGTTGGTTAAATTAACTAACGCATAGAGGAATAGATGAATGAAGTGGGGTACCTAAAAGTTCAAATTAAAACTTTAAAATTTTTGTCTCCTCTTATTCCTCGTGGAACATTCTTAGGCTTGGTTTGGTAAAGTTTTTTAAAAAGGTATTTGTGCTTTTTAAAAACTCAAGCTTCTCATTTTGTGTTTGGTAAATCAAAAAGATTATGTGTTTGTGCTTGCAGCTTTTAAAAGATTGGGGTATTTTTGAAAGTACCTAGGATAGAGTTTTTTAAAGTTGGCTTGTGCTTTTCAATATTTAAAAGTCTAATATAACCTCATATGTTAACTAATTTTCAAATTTAATGCTTGCATTTATATCTATTATAGTATTTTTAAATTTAAAAACTATTTTACTAAACATAATTGATGTTGCTTATGTTTATTAAAAACTATTTTTGATTTAATTTACCAAACATAAATGCTACAATTTTTAAAAAGTCATCTTTTAAAAGTTAACTTTTATAAGCTATTTTTAAAAAATAAAAACTTTACCAAACTAAGCCTTATTCTATTTCAATGCGTCAAACCCCAATCTTGCTCAAATAATTATTCGCAGATGAATATTATCTGATAATGTATAATTTACCATTTCATGTGAATTTAGCATCGTCTATATTATTTTCTGTCAACTTATTGGTGTTTCTCATTCCTCTCACGATAATTCTAACGGACAAAATTTGGAAAAAAAATTCTATATAAAATTTCGCAAATAAATTGAGAAAGAGAGTTGAATCAATAAATTATTTTTTAGATTTACATAAATAATTTATATAGAATTTTAGTTGTAGGAGATTATTTTTAATTTAATCTCATCATAGTAAAACGGAATTGAAATCACAAAGAAAAAGAAAAAAAAAGAATGAGACCACTATATATTTTGATTTGGTCATAAAATGTAATGTAACTTACATCTAATATCGATCATAATAATGATAAAATTACTGTTATAATCAAGATATATTACAATTATCAATTTCAAGAGACTCTCACACTCTTATAAACTACCTAAATTATTCTAAACTTAGTAAATCACTTAGGTGCTAATCTAATATAGTTAAGGAAAATCAAGTGCATTCTAACTAACATACTTTTAAAATCAAAACAGTCAAATAAAGGTTAAATGACTTTTGTGTGAACAACTCTCTTTACTTATTGTATCTCTCAATATAAACTTAAATTTAAATAATAGAAAAGTATGAATACACTCAAAAACAAAAAAAAATAAAGGTTATTTATATAGTCTAAAAATATGTACAAAAATAGTTGCTTTTTTTGGATAAAATTTTATCTTCTTTTATAGAGTTTGATTTTTTTTAAAATATTAGAATCATTCCTGATTAAACTAGCTGTTACACCTTTAATGCTCTTAGCTATTGACATTGAATAAAAATTTGTTCCTTATTTAGCTTGATAAAAATGTAGCACATATTCAATCTATACAAGAACTAATTCTCGTTTATAAAGAATCAATAAAAAAAAGACAAGGACATGCACTACCACCCACCTCAGACTTAAGCAAACAAAAAAAATTTTAAAAAATACCTTGATTAAAATAAATCAGGTTAAAATTTTGTGCATATTAAAGAATGATTAATAAAATTAATGTATATTTAATTTCTTTTTTTATGAAATTTTTTTTTCAAAATTTGAATTTTCTCTATTTGTCACTGTCTAACAGTGAAACCACCGATTGAGTAGTGTTCTATTCATTTTCTAACCAAAAATCGAGTTTTTCTTTGCCTGATGTACATACTATTCGCCTTCATGTGGTATCATCACCACTTCTGTAAATGACAGAACCAAATAACTCCTCAAATTCAAACAAAAAATAACCCAAGATGATAATTATACAGCTACAATCAGTACCCTATGTCCCACCCCAACGGATTAGTCCACATATTCATCCATCACATTATGAACCTAAAACAACATCTCAAGCAACTATAAAAGATGATGAGGATCCTTTGATCACATATGATAAAACAAACATTGAGGAGAGTGTTCAAAAGTTTAAGCACAGTATCGAAGAAAAATTTATTATTGAAAAATCTATCAATCATAGTTGGGTTTATAATGTCATGACTAACATTTGGAAACACCCACAAGGCTTTTAGATGAAACAAATACAACTAAAATTCTACCAATTTTTCTTTGACAACGAAGCAGACATGCACAAAATTCTAAAAGGGAACTAGTGGATTTTCAGAAATTCATGGTTACTAGTAAGAAAATAGGAGTGTAACCTTGATCTTCGCTCCATGGACTTTACCACCGTTGAAGTAACACATTGTATTGAGAGAATTTGAAGGGAAAAAATAGGAAGAAAGAAAATGGGTGAAAAAGTGAAATTTTTGTTGTTTGAATGAGGAGAAAATAGAGTGAAAAGAAAAAATAATATGGGGCTCACTAAATATTTTCACCCCAAAGATGAGATGAAAATGGAGAGAAATGTGCAAAAATTAATAAAATTACACATTTATCCCTTATCATTAATAAATTATGATTTACACATAATATAGATAAGGGTATTCATGTATTTTTATGTCCTTATAATCTTCTTTCTTCTCACGTTTTTTTTTTCATCCAAACAAAAGAAAATTTTTTCTCTACTTTCTTTCCTTTTATTTTCTCTTTATCCAAACAACACACAAAAAAAAACACTTTTTCTTCTATTTTCTTGCTTCTCATTTTCTTTCCTCTTATTTTCTTTCTTTCCATTTTCTTTCTTTCATCCAAACAAAGTGTAAATGTTCAAATATGGAATCTACTAAAACATTGTAAAACTGTGAAATTGGGAAGAAAACTTCTTGTACTACTAGGAGAAGTTATTGACTGCAGCTTCTATGAAGGTGGTAATGATACTGCAACTTTTCTTAAGGCCAAAGTGAGGATGAAATTAGCTCAATCGTTTCACAAAGGTACTCATATTGGCAGTTATAAGGACGAAATTACGTGGGTTGACTTTAAATACTAAAGGATTCTCTTTTTTGCTATTTTGTGGCCGAATTGGACATGATGATAACTCTCCTAATGAACGAAAACTTTCGACGGCCAAAGGAACAACCACTTAATTCACAAAATACCACGTATGAGAAGGGTAGCAGCTCTTGGAAACAAATTCAAACTTGATTGAAAAGGATCTTTCTGATTCTCGAAGAATGGGATGGGGGCAAAAGGATTGATCAAGAAAGATTTCTTGTTCTTATTAAAAGATCGTGATTGGATCCACATATGTTTGGTAAAAAGAAAAATCTTCTCCTTTGAGAATAATCCAAAAAAGAAATCAATTGGAACATAAAAACGTGACTAAATTGGTCCTAGTTACTCTTCGGGACGGAGTGGAAGAAGGAAGGGGGGAGATTCTCGAACGAAGAAAAGGATCCAATGACTTGGAAAGAATTGAACGAGAAGCCGTATGAGGTAAAAATCTCATGTACGGTCCTGTAGAGTGGCAGTAAGGGTGACTTATCTGTCAACTATTTCTTTGAAATCACTTAAAATCACTTAATTTCTTAGAAATTTTGTATCAAAAGAAACATAATGTGTTGTGTTATATAAGAGAATCCCCCTTTCTCTGTTTCTGTCGTTTTTTTTAATTATCTTGGAGATTTTTGAATGCTTACTCTAAAACTATTTGTTTACACGGTAGTGATATTCTTTGTTTCTCTTTTCATCTTCGGATTCCTATCTTTGTTTCTTGACCTTGACAGTAATATATGTTAATCCTAGATGTCAAAATAGTAAAAAAAAATACTAGGTATAAATTGTATGCTCGCCCATGAAATATGAGCAATAGGTGCCGATGATATAAAAAAACAAAATCGTAAATAAAGTTCAGGTTCGAATCCCATAGAAAATATAGGCGGTATTGTCTATAATTATAGACAAATTCAAGACTTTCGAAAGATTTCATCCAAAACGAATCTTTCAGTAATAGCTAGATCGAGCAATAACAAACATAGGCTAGACTGAAGCTTTTCCAGAGATAATTATACATCATCTTCAACAATATAGGTCCGATCATTGTCCAATTCTTGTTGATACCAACGGCAAATTCCAACGTAGAAAGAGACTGCATCTATTTATATTTGAGGAAGTTTGGCTTAGCAACGATGAATGCAAGCAAGTGGTGAAAACTGCATGGTTATCCAGAAACCAGAATTTGATACGGAAGCTGGAAAATTGTGGCAAAACTTTGGATGAATGGAGACAAAAGGAATTTGGATAGTTACTTAGAGTTATTCAAGAGAAACAACAACAGTTACTTCTCTTGCAAAAGCCTCCACCAACCGAACAAGTGATGGAGGATATGTGGACGATTCACTCGGAATTAGATGAACTTTTACAGCAGGAAGAGATTTGTTGGGCACAGTGGTCTAGAGCAACTTGGCTCAAAGCTGGAGACTGAAATACTAAGTTTTTTCACCAAAAAGAAATTCAAAGAAGAAATAAGAACAGCATTGATTGTAAGATCCATAATTTTTGAAAATTGTTATTATGAGTAAATTTTAATTTATTTACTCATTAAAGACTTTAATTTCAGAAATTATTTTATTAAAGCTAAAAAAAATCAAGTTTTGATAATTAAATTATAATTTTTATCTAATTCTACAATCATTGGATAATTTTCATATTTAAATTATAAAGTCTAGTAATTGTAAAATAATAATAATTTTATATGATTTAATTTAATAATTAAAATTTTAGAATTTAATACTTTGATTTTTATAAACAAAAAAATTAATCATATTAGCTTTAATTATTGAATTATAGTATTTATTTAAAAATAAATTTGTAAATTGATAAATAAATAGTATTTGCATAAATATTAGTGTTGGACTAAAATTAATTTTCAATTACTCTATTACCCTAATTTTATTAAAATTACTAAATTATCCAAAATCCCCAAAACACAACCCTAACCCTAACCCCTCACTGCCACTCACACTAACTGCTTCACCTTTGTTCACTTACTTACACGGTCAGAGGAAAGAAAGAAAGAAAGAAAGAAAGAAAGAAAGAAAGAAAGAAAGGAAATAAAGAAAGGAGAAAGGGAAAGGGGGAAAGGGGTCACAGAGAAGAAGAAAGGGAAGAAAGGAAGGAGGAGCTCGCTGTCCAACCTACCAACACCATTGTGCCCAGCTCACCGCCAGGGAGCTGTCGCCACCTTTCCGTTGAGCTGCTGCTACCGTCGTCGCGCACAAGGGGGAGAGAGAAAGAGAGATCGGACATATGAGAGGAGAGGTCGCGTCGAGTTGGAGGAGCTGCGCCCAGTTTCTGTCGTCGCCATTAATGGAGGTTCACCGGGAAGAGGAGCCCGACACGAGGGAGGGAGGACGGACTGTGCCACCGCTGTTTCGTTAAGAGAGAAGGACGTGCATGAGAGGAGACAAAGCCATCGCTATGGAGTCACCACCGTTGTGTGCTTTGTCGTCGCTGCTGGAGGTGGGTGGCCGAGCCTCTGCCGCCGAGAAACGCCACCGTCGCCAACGACCACTGCCAGTAAGGGTTTTGAGTTGGTTTTCGCTCTTTTGATTTTTTTGGGAACGTTATTATCAAGGTTCTGAAAATCGGACTGGACTGGCCGGTTCGACGGTTTAACTGCGAACCGGTGACGTAAACGGTCCGGTCCTCCTGTAAAAACCGCTAAAGAACCGGTGAAACGGCCGAAAATCGGCCGGTTGGGCCGAACCGGTGACCAGCCAGTTCTGCTAAACGACGCCGTTTTATTTTTTTTTTAAACTTGACCCGACTCGACTCGCTCGTGGAGCACCCCACTCCCTTTCTTCCCCCGACTCCATTCATTCATGATTCATCTGATTTTGAATCATCTCACAGTGAGTGAAGAGTGAACCCTAGCGGCTTAGTCGCCCTCCTTCGTTGCCGCGGTCTCAGGTCATCACCGCCACCGCCCCAGTAACCCTCCATCTTCGCCTGGTTTCCTGCCCTAGCCCTCCATCTCCATCGTCTTCATCTTCTCAACACCAGCAGGCAGTAGCCCTCTCATCGTCTTCATTGTCGCGCGGTCCTCAACAGTCAACAGCAGTAGCCCTCCATCGACTCCAGGTGAGTGACTCGTCCTCTGCTCATCTTCTTTGTTCTTCTCCTCTGCTTATCTTCTTTAGTATAAGAAACGTGAAATTGATACTCTGTAAACTTCCTCTGTGAACTTAGATTTCTGTTTAATTGTGAACTTCCTCTGTGAACTTCCTCTGCTCATCTTCTTCCTTCTTTGTTCCTCTGCTCAATTTCTGTTTGTTGGTTAGCATGAGAAATAAATGATGAATAATCTAAAAATTAACTGGCCGGTCTTCTATTTTGCAGCTCAATTTCTATTTGTTGCTCAATTTCTGTTTGTAGCTCAATTTCTGTTCGTTCTTCTGCTCAAATTTGTTACTCTTTTTTGTAAATAAGCTGAAATTTGTTGCTCAATTTTTGTTCATTCCTCTGCTCAAATTTGTTACTCTGTTTTGTAAATAATCTGAAATTTGTTGCTCAATTTCTGTTTGTTCCTTTGCTAAATAAGCTGAAATTTGTTACTCTGTTTTGTACTTTGTTAATGTTGGAAACTTACTCGATTTTGCATAATTGTTGACTGGCTGAATTGCTGTAGGCAAAATTATTAATATTTATTGCTGTGGCTGTTTTTAATTTCATATATGTTTTATTAATTTTAGTTATGGAAGATAGTATTAATCAAGAAGCAACTGTTGATAACAATGCTTCTGTGAATAATAACTTGCCTGCCATACTCCTATTCCGAATGATGCTGCTAATCCTAATTCCCGTAGTGCTAACGATAGTCAGTCACAAGGTTCTTCTAACCTTAGGGGAAAAACAGATTTAGCTTGGAAATATGTTGCTCTACAAATGGTGAATGGAAAACCACAATATCAATGTTTATTTTGTCTACAAGTTTTCAATGGAGGTGGAATTCACAGGATGAAGAAACATCTAGCAAAGATTACTGGAGACGTAAAAAAATGTCCTAAAATTCCATATAATATGGAAAAACAGATGGAAAATTTGTTGAAAGATATTCCGACCAACAAAAAGAAAAGAAAAGTAAGTTTTGGTGAAGAGGGTGGTGATGAGGTAGAGGATGCAATTGATGAGGCAATAGCTCAAGAAGAACAGGAACAACAGCGTACCTCGAGTCAGCAAGGAGTTGGAGGCGATCCAAAGAAAAAAGCCAAAGTCATTCCTCTTATGTTTGCACCAAGAACAACTCCAGGAGCTCAACCAAGTATTAAAAGTGTTCTGCAAAACAAAGAGGCGATACACGAGGTTGATAAACGATTTGCTCGGTAGCTTTTGGATTATAAAATTCCATTTAATGTTGTGATGTCGCCATATTTTCAAGATATGCTGGATGGCGTTGCTGGTATTGGACCTGGTTACAAGGGGCCTTCTTATGATAAGTTAAGGGTTCATTTGTTGGCTGATCTTAAAAGAGAAAGTCAAATGCTAGTTGATAGTTATAGGAGTGCATAGAAGGAAACTGGATGTACCCTCATGGATGATGGTTGGACAGATCAAAGACAAAGAACATTAATCAATTTCTTGGTGTATTGTTCTAAAGGTTTGTACTTTGTGAAATCAATAGATGCTTCCAGTATGGTAAAATATGCTTCACACTTGTGTAATTTATTTTCTGAGGTGATTGAATGGATTGGCCCAAATAATATTGTGCATGTTGCGACTGACAATACGGCCAATTATATTGCTGCTGGTAGGCTTATCAATAGAAAATATGATAATATCTATTGGTCACCTGTGCTGCTCATTGCCTTAATCTTATTTTAAAAGATATAAGCAGCATGGCGCATATTTCTAATCTTGCAACACGTGCTTCAAAGATCACAGTATTTGTGTACAATCATACGGTTCTCTTATCTTGGCTAAGAAAAAGACCTCATTGGAGAGAAATTATACGTCCTGGTGCAACCCGTTTTGCAACTATGTTTATTATATTGAAGAGCATCTTTGACCATAAAAAGGAGTTGCAACAATTGGTTGTAGATTCAATTTTCACTGATCACAAATTAGGAAGGAGTGCTACTGGTAGAGCTGTGAGTGCTATTATTCTGGACTGCAAATTTTGGGACGATTGCTTTACTGTATGTAAACTTGTGGGCCCTCTGATTTACTTGCTGAGGGTTGTTGATGCTGATGACAAACCATCTTTGGAATATGCTTATGAAGGAATGCTAAGGGCAGAAGATGCAATTAAGGATATGTTTAGGCAATCCAAGACTGCATATCAGCCGTACACAGATATTATCAACTCAAGATGGGACAAGCATTTGAAGAATGATCTTTATGCGGCAGCTTACTTCCTGAATCCTAAATTCTTTTTTAATGAAAATTATAAAGAAGCACCTGATGTTATGCGAGGTTTGCTTGATCTTGTTACCTTGTATTGCAAGTGTAACAATTTGGATTCAGTTCAGGCAATGAAAGAAATACATTTATATAGAGATCGAAAGGAAAGTTTTGATAGACAAGAAGCTATTCGAGCTGCATCTGAACTTAAGCCTGTTAAGAATACGGCTGAATATTTGTTTAATTAATAGTAACTTGTTTTATGCTCCTATGTTCTTAATTGATATATTGATATCTTCTAATATGTTATGGTTTTATAATTGGTAGATGAATGGTGGAGGTTATTCGGAAGCTCTACTCCATGTTTACAAAAGATAGTTGTTCGCATTCTTAGCCAAGCATCTGCTTCTTCTGGGTGTGAGAGAAATTGGAGCCTTTTTTACCAGATTCATACAAAAAGAAGAAATAGATTGGAGCATGATAGACTGAATGACATTGTTTATGTTACCTATAATTTGCGTCTTAAATCCAGGTAATATATGTTTCATGAAATACCATATTGTTTCATTTGTAATCTTTATTATAACAAATTTGTAAATTATTAAATCTTCATATATTGTATTTAACTTTTTAGGAAGGAAAAAGAAAAAAGAAAGCAAAAGACACAATATGATCCAATTGATTATGAAAGCATCTGTCAAGTTGACTTTTGGGTGACTGAAGAGGTTGTAGAGAAAGAGCCTGATCTTTCTAGTAATGTGGATGACTTATTGCGTGAGTATAGTATATTTAGTTTCTAATGATTTATTAGAATGTTGTTAGTTTATAATATAATGATAACATGTCTATTTTATTAGGTGAAATTGATGTTGATTTATATCAAAGTGGCAGTGGTAGTAGTGGTCTTTATGCTGCATCTCTTGATTCTTCTGCTGAACAGGATGAGAATGAAGGTGAAAATCATCCCACCGAAGCAGATTTGCAACAAGTTCTTGCAGATTTTGATGATTGATAAACCATGATGTTGGGATTTAATATTTAGATATGCTTTTGTTACTATTTAACTTTTGAGTTTGGATTTGGTAAGATCATATGTATTTGGTTGATGATATTTTATGTAATGTTTTAAGTTTCGAAGATATTTTAAGATTCATATCAGACTATAATTATATTTAGGATGTGTATTTATAATTTATTTATTATTCTATTCTAAAACGATTTTTCTGGTTGAACCATCAGTTGAACCGGTTAGACTAATGAACCAGTGAACCAGTGACTAGAGCGGTTTAATGACCGGTCCGGTTTTCTGAACCTTGGTTATTATCACTGTATGTTTGTTACAATCGCCGTCACTGGAGTTCTGATCATCGCTACGGCTTGAGGTGGCTGTCGGTGTTGCTGCCAAACCGATTCAGAGACCGCCATTTTTTGTTTCCTTATTTAAGTAAGTAATTTTGTCTCGAAACCCTCATGTTAGCATTCTGTTATGTTTGGTTAAAGACTCTGAGGTTTGGTAATTTAAGGTCGAGTTATGGTGGTTACATGTCGCTTCTACGTTGCTATGGTTGCTGCGAAAGTGGTTAGGGACTGAGGTTGAGGCTGCCGCCGTTGCGGGCCAAGAGAAAATGGAATTTTGTCGTGTAGTTGAATCGTGAATGAAGTAGGTTTCTTTTTTAAATTTATTTTATATTACAGAGTTGTTATAAATAGATATTGATGTGACAAATATATTTTTGTGATTATATTTGTCTTGTGGATGTGGTTGCTTGCTGGACTAAATTACTGATTTCTTGAGTGGTGTGCGGTTGTTGATAAGAAATAGGTTTGTAAAGTTATTTTGTTGATTATTATGAAAAGTGGTTATTCTTGGTTTTGGAGTTAATTCGATAATGTAAATGAATTGGCTTTGGAAATGATTTGAGATATGAAAGAATTGATTTTGGAAGTAGTTTGATTTTGAATTAGTTTGATTTTATAAATGATTTAATATTGGAGCTGGTTTGATTTTGAAAAAGACTTATTATTGGAATTAGTTCGATTTGAAAATAGTTTGATATTAGAACTAGTTGAATTCTGCAAAATGATTGAGATTTGAAAATGGTTGAGAAGGATTTGAGGAATGTTTGGATGGGACCCGAAAAGGATGGCAGAGTCTGAGTTTTAAAGGAGATGCTGTCGAAATTTTATAAAAATTGGAAGCTTCGCTTGAAATAATTATTTAAAAAGATTTGGTTTTAAAGATTATATGTTTTAAGTTTGATTTATTTAGAAAAAAATGAATTATGTTTTGAATTGGGATTGTTAATAAACAGAATGGGAGGATAGATGATGATGACTGAATTTGAATGAAGGATGATGATGGTAATAATGATGAATTTGAAATTTCAATGAGATATGAACTGATATGAACTGTTGATGGAAATGAACTAAAAACAAATGAGACTAGTAAAATTCAGACACATATATATATGAATTTGAGCTTGGGACTTTGTCTCTCCCCATGGATGAGCTTGAAATTTTTTCCATGGATATTATTGAGCTTAGGGATGCGCGTACAGAGGGAGTGTTCAATGGTTAGCTACCAGGACATGTCAGGTTGGCTTTATAACCGACAGATGAGCTCATTAGCCATAAGGTAAGCATTCATCATATGCATCTATGTTCAATTGATTTGGTGTGCATATTGTAATTGGTTTGCCTATGTGAATAATTTTGTTTAATTTCTAATTACTATACTTGACATAATTGTTCTTGATTATGTTTGAACCTCATTACTTGTGTTTGTGACTAAAATTGGTTGGGTTGTGGTGAATTGGATGTTGATTGAGCTGTTTGGACCTAAAGTCGTGATTGGTTTGTGTTGTGGTTTTGTAAAGTATGAACTGTCAAACTGGTTTAGCATACTATGTTTAGAACAGGTTGGTCATTCATATTGTTAGAAAACTTTTAAGATTCTTTTATAAGAAAAGTGAGTTTTGGGTTTCTAGATGCTTAACCGATTTATTTTCAAAAGGCTTTGAACTTTTGGGTGGTTAAACCGTCGATTTTTAAAAGATTCATAAGACAACGATAATCACTGAGCATGAAAAACAGTTTTCTTATTAAATATCCTCTTATGACAATTCTAAAAACTTCGTGGTGAGACCGTGTGGTTAGGTTTTTACCCCCTATAGCTTTATCTTTTCAGGAAGCAGAGGAAGAAGCTTACAAAGAGTTTTATTGCATTTTGCTTATACGATGTTTTAGTTTAGATATTGTTCTTCCCTCGCTATTAACATTATATTGTTGTAAGAGGGATAGGAATCTTGTTTTCTAATGAAAGGTATACATGTATATTTGTAAGTAATTGTATAAGAAGTCAGGTATGTATAAACATATGTATAAGAGATATGATTGAGTTTTGGTTATATATGCATATTTGTTTTAAGAAAAAGTATTTTCGGTTTTTCAAAAGAAATCAGCGACATGGTTTCGAATAAAAGGCTCATATTTTATTATTAAGTATATGAAGTCATCGTAATACTTCTTGCTATCAGAGTAGCGTAGCCGAAAGCGTGACATTCTGATAGTGAGGGTGTTACATTGATAATATAGTAGATGACGTTGGCATAGTCCACTGAAATAAAGAGAAAATTGAGCAAGTCATGATTTCTTTTTTTGAAGATTTATTCTGGACAAAAACAACAACAAATGTGGAACAAGTCACGGAGGTGGTCCAAGGGTGAATAACACCCCACCACCTGGCAATACTACAACCAGATTTTACTCGTGAAGAAGTTAAGACAACACTACAATAAATGCATCCAACAAATCTCCTGGAGTTGACGGCTTACTAGCCTAGGTAGGCTGATAACAAATAATGGATTGATGGAATACGAAACATTCCATTACATGTGAAAAAAGACAGAAAACAAAGGTTTATTGGCTCTTAAACTTGATATGACAAAGGTATATGATCGTATTGAATGGCCTTTTTTACTAGCAACTTTGCGACATATGGGATTTCCCCAAAGGTGGATCGATTTAATAGGAATGTGTATCGGAACTGTATCTTTTCAAGTTCTCATTAATAGAAGGTCATCAAAGGCATTTCAACCAACATGAAGTATTAGGCAAGTGGATCCTTTATCCCTTTACATATTTATTATTTGTGCGGATTTTTTCTCAAGCCTACTCCGACACGCTCAAGAGAGACATACCATCTGAGGGATCAAAGTAGCAATTTCAACCCCCGAAATCACACATCTATTCTTCGCAGATGATAGCATCATATTTCTCCAATCTATGGGCCAGAATATTATTGTGATGATAGAGATTCTAAGATCCCACCAATCACCTTTAGGCCAAAGGATCAACTTGAAAAAATAAGAGATTTTCTTTAGCCGAAACGTCCCTCTTCCCAGACAAATTCTTATTTAAGATTGGTTAAATATAAAGGCAGTGAAAAATCACTCAAAATACCTAGGATTGCCTATTTTAATGGGCCAATCAAAAAATGGGATTTTGAATTTATCCAAGAACGAGTCTGGAAGAAGCTGAAAGGTTGGAAAGATATTACTCTATTGAAAGTTGGAAAAGAAGTGCTAATCATATTAGTAGCATAGCCGATTCCGTCCTACATCATGGGATGTTTTCAACTTCTGAAGGGTTTATGTCAACATTTGGAAAGTATGATAAGCAAGTTCTATTGGGGAAGCTAACAAGGAGAACACAAGTTTCATTGGCTAGCATGGAGTAAAATAAGCACCGTAAAGCATAGTGGTGGTTTGGATTTTCAAAGTTTTGAAGCTTTTAACCAAGTATTGTTAGCAAAGCAAGGATGGAGGCTAATTAAAACACCAAATTCATAGACTGCTCAGACATTAAAGGCCCGATATTATAGGAGAAAGCGATTCAATAACTCAACTACTGGACACAATCCTAGCTACACTTGGCAGAGCATATGGAGGTCAAAATGGGTACTAGAGTTTGGTGGTCTATGACGGGTTGGAACAAGGCAGGACATTAGGATATAGGGAGATCCATGGTTACCCAATCAGAATGGATTTAAAGTTTGGAGTAATCTTTCAAATTTTGATCACAACATTACTGTGGATAAACTACTAAATTGGGTTGCAAGAACATGGAATCACGACATTATCAACAAAACTTTCCTACCCTTTGAGGCAGATCAAATTATAGCTATTCCAATTGACATCCAAGGTCAACCCAACAAGTTCTACTGGAAATATAATAGAAGTGGAGTATTTGAAGTTAAAAGCGCATACCATTTGATCCGAAGCAATTCTCAACACGTTTCTCACAGTAGCGGAAACAATCACAATGCGTTAACTAGTTGGAAGCTCTTTTGGAAAGCCAAAGACCCACCAAGAACTCTGAACTTTATATGGTGACTACTCCATAATTCCCTTCCAACAAAGTTGAACCTATGAAATAGGGGAATTAACTACTTCAGTTTATGTCCCAAGTGTTAGCAGAGCGAAGATTTAGACAACCACCTATTTAGAGAATGTGAGTGGATTAAGAAATTTTGGTTTTGTTCCCCTTTTACTATCAAATCAGACAAGACACATACACTTTCTCTACTGCACTGGATCACATACATGCTTCAAGAGATACCAATTGATTAAAGGTTTTTTTTCACTGCCTTATAGTATTTGGACAGCAACGAACCATTTCATTTTTTAAACTCTTCAAGATTCACCCGATGAATCGGTCATGATGGCGCGGCGGCGGTTCGTCGAGTTAATGGCTGGACAATGCTCTTCCACATCAGTCCTTTGCTCTCCACCTCCAGGGAGCCAAAGTATCTCCACCTGGACTGCGCCGCTGCAAGGGTTTCTCAAAATCAATGTCGATGCTGCTGTGAGGCCTGACCGACACAGCAGAGTGGGTGTAGTAATCCATTGCCATGCCAGGAAACTTGTTGCTATAACCACATTTGTCCTCCACTAAGCTCTCTCCGTCAGAGAAGCAGAGGCCAATGCTTGTTACCTGGATTTGAAATTCGCAAGAAATGCTCGTTTCTTTCATGTCATTCTGGAGTCTGATAACATTGAGGCGATCAATGGTCTACTAGCTACAAACACTATAGATACTCTTTTTAGGCTAATTGTTGCTAACACTAAAGCACTTTTGCACCAATTTAGCTCTTATCAAGTTGTACATGTTAAAAGAAGTGCAAACTTATTAGCTCATGGTCCTGCCATTATAGCACTTAATAGGCCTAATGTAGTGTGGTTGGAAGATATACCATAAGAAATATGTAATAAGACCCTATTGGACACTTTGGGTTGTTCTTTTTAATATAAAGAGTAAAGTATCATTTTATTCCTGACGTTTGGGTTAAGTCTTAAAATTGTCCCTAACGTTTAAATCGTCATATTTAAGCCCCTAATGTTTTAAAATCATCTCAATGTTGTCCTGCCGTTAGTGATCTGTTAACATAATTGATGGTAGGACTAAATTGGGATGATTTTGAAATGTTAGAGACTTAAATAGGACAAAAACGTTGGAGATAAAAATGATATATTATTCTTAGAAGAATTACTAAATCAAATAAAATGACAGTGAATTTTAATAGAATGTATTGCATTACGAATTCAAGATTTTTACTCATACTTATAGAATGGCTAGTATATAAACTTTTAGGAAAAAAAGAGCATGATACATATACAATAAATGATAAATTATACCTTTTACTCCCTAATATGCAGAACGTCTTTAATGTTTAATTTAATTAAATTTTATTTTTAACTTTTAAATAAATTTTAATTTTTCCTTCAATAATTTTAATTTTTTTATGATAGATAATTATTTAATTTATTTTTTAATTTTTCTCTTAATCAAAAAGGTATAATTTATATTTTATTGTATATATACCTTATTCTTTTTTTTTTCTGCAAGTTTATATACTACTCATTCTATAAACATTTTATAATGATTAAACATTTTTAAGAGTGAAATTAAAAAGATAAATTTACTTAGAATGAAAATAATTAATATGATTAAGAGTAATTTAATTAAATGTGAATAAGATATATATATATTTTTTCAGAAATTTACTACTAGTCATTCTACAAGTATTTTATGATGAGTAAAAATCTTAAATTCGTAATGTATTATTTTTATTCCCAACGTTTTTGTACTATTTAAATCTCTAACGTTTTAAAATTGTCTCAATTTTGTCACACCGTTAATTCTGTTAATAAATCACGAACGGCAGGATAATATTGAGACGATTTTAAAACGTTAGAGACTTAAATAGAACGATTTAAATGTTATAGATAACTTTAGAACTTATTTTAGAGACAAAAATGATACATTACTCTAATATAAATTAGTAACTGATCCGTTTCCTTATAACTCAGTCTTTATTGTGTATTATAAGTTATAACTCGGCGTTAATTATCATTCATTCTTTGCTTGTAACTAACACTTTTATTACCGACTTAATGACCATCATTTCCATCTTAATGACCAAACGGTCATAACATGAATATCATTCATCAACTCTATGCCAAAGGCACCAATTTCTATATCTCAACATATAATACATGATAAGTTATATTTTCATGTCTTACATCTACATTCTATGTTTATAGAATTATCAGAGACACAACACATGATATGTTCTATTTCATGTCTTACATTCTATATTCATAGAATTATTATAATAGAGAACACATGATAAGTTCTATTTTCATGTCTTACATTCTATATTCATGGAATTATTATATGGACACACATGATAAGTTCTATTTCACATCTAACATTCTATATTCATAGAATTATTACATACATCTTAAATACTTATTGACTTGATCGTCGGAGTGTCTTTTGCAGGTACCCATCACATTGTTCTCTCATTGCCGACGTATAACTCGTCTTGACGGAGAGCTTACAAGTATTCACCGGCGAACGAGTTATACATCGGCCAACCTCTACAAGAACAATTGGCGTCCACTGTGGGGCCGGTAAACTAATTTCCTGCTCCACCGAATATATTCAAAGAATTTGAATTATATTCAAATACTTGAATCAATTTTCAAAGAACATTTATATATTTAGCAATTTATGTATTCTAATTTTTTTTTCAACCTATATTCATAACTCACTTTCATAAGGCCAAATAATATTCATTGAGGATTTTACAAACAATTCATTCAGAATAACGAAGACTATGACACTAATCTTTAATTTGTTATACTTTCTATCAATAATTTGAAACCTAAAAATATGCACTTCAAACTCCTAAAAATTTAAATAAATCAATGTATGTCACCTACAAAATTTTTTTAATTTCATGCTCTTTAATTACTTGCCATGTTCTATCTTTTTTATTCTTGACCAAAAGCGAAAAGAGTACAAAACCTACTATATAGTCGCTTATAATTTTGTTTTCAACGCTTGGGATCATCTACTACAGAATAGCCTCATCTTTTATATTTTTCTTATCTCTTATCATGAGAGTGTTGATAAAATCTCTCTCTATATATCATTCTCATTTTAAATCCAAACGTACCATGATTCATTCTTTGCATTAGTTATTCTTATCCATGTGTCACACTTGTCGAACATATTTTACTCTCTATACTCCAAAATCAATATCTACAAATCTATTGAATTTTTTCAAAAACCATTCTTAAAATTTGATAAACTATAACATCAAATCAAAAGTATGAACATTCTTTAGCACTTTTTCAATTTCAATTTATATATGAATTCATTCATCACACATGAACAAATTCTAAAATATCATTATGGCATTATAATTTTCATACCATCATGCTAATTTTTTTTATGAATTATATTTATTTATTTATTTCTATTATCATCTATACAATTAGATGAGTCCAAGTCTCGAATGTAATTAAATTCTTTCAAAACTCATAATGAAATTTTTCAATAACACTATATTAATTCAATCTCTATTATATATTTTATTATCAATACTTCATTTTTTCTTCCCGCTACATTTATAAATTTAAATGTATTTTTATATGAACTTAAATTTAAAATTGAATTGTTCAAAAATAATCCTAACAGCTCTATGTCATTTGATTGATTATATCTTTTTTATTCTCTAGCAATATATAACTGTTGCACTATTTATTTTATTAAATTTTATGTTAATATTAATTTAATATAAAAAGTTAAACAAAAATACGTGCAAATATTCAAAATTTACTATTATTGCATGAGGAATATCCTTCGTCATACTATAACTGCTAAAAATATTACACTAAATGTATCATTTAATGACTGTTATTTTATTGTTTTATTATCAAATTAAAGTATGTCCTACAAAACAAAATTCAGATATTCACCGTTGACATGTATGACATTCATATATGTCGTATTCTTCTCTATAATTATCAACTTTCAAGGTATATTTTTTTACTTTAAACTCTTTTACTTTTACAATATATATTATTCAATATATGTTGCGACTTTGTATATATTTATTTTCTCAATTTATTTTATTCATGTCATATGACCTTCACTATAAATTGTAAATATTCAATAACTAATTGCTTTGAGCAAGAAATTCATCAATAAGCTGTTGTGAGCCGGAAAAATTTCCAAGACAATTAACCAATTATATTCTCGGATCATACAATCGATTCCGTCAATGGATATCAATTTATGAACTTTTCAATTCACATACAATCAAATGCTAAAATTGTTCTTAAGCGAAAAAGTATTCCCCACACAACTATCTTGATTGAATAACTCTTATCACTCAATTATTTTTTGAATAAATGCCGACATAATAACCCAGCTAAGTTTGGGACCAGGGCTCACTATATCATTATTCACTTATCTTTTAACCGAGTTATAACTCATTTTATTTTCTAAGCTTAGCTTGGATCATATGATCGGCAGACAAAGCTTGGGGATGTGATCCCTCTCCATATAACTTGGTCTTTATTGTGCCTTATGAGTTATAACTCGACGTTAACTATCATTCATTCTTTGCTTGTAAATGACACCTTCATTACCGACTTAATGACCATCATTTCTATCTTAATGACCAAACAGTCATAACATGAATATCATTCATTAACTCTATGCCTATAAAAGGCACCAATTTCTTTATCTCAATACACAATACATGATAAGTTCTATTTTCATGTCTTACATTCTATATTTATAGAATTATTAGAGACACAACACATGATATGTTCTATTTCATGTCTTACATTCTATATTCATAGAATTATTATAATAGACAACACATGATAAGTTCTATTTTCATGTCTTACATTATAGAATTATTATAAACAAAACACATGATAAGTTCTATTTCATGTCATACATTCTATATTCATGGAATTATTATAAGGACACACACGTGATAAGTTTTATTTCACATCTAACATTCTATATTTATAGAATTATTACATACCTCTTAAACACTTATTGATTTGAGCGTCGGAGTGTCTTTTGCAGGTATCCACTCACTGTGTTCTTTGACGTCCGAGTTATTCTCACTCCATTAAAAAAAAACGTATTACAACAGCACAAGAGAAGAGCTATATCTCGAAAGTTCATTCATACAAGAACAGTAACTTTATTTCAAAAAAAAAAAAGAAAAGAAAAGAATGATTAATAGAGTTGGTACGGAATTATATTAAAAGTATTGCAAATGTATATGGCTTCATTGTTTATTATTGTTTTTTTTTAAAGTTAGAAGTGAGACTCAAATTTATAACTTCTAAATTAGTACAAAAAAATTATATCATTTGGGTTATAGTTCGTTGACATTATTTATTATCGTTAATGTTAAATATAAATGTTATGAAAATGTGTGTACTTGAAAAATATCCAAACCATACCCTAATTTTGATATGTTGATATTCCTACCAAATAGTCAAATTAAATACTAAACCGATTTGTATACCGGAAAAAAAATACTAAACCTATCTATCTAAAATTCTAAATCTGAATTTCTATCTCCAAGAAAAAGGTGGTGTTCATGGGTGACTTTGGCACACAGATTCCGCTGACGTAGATATCTTTTATGTAGTGTAAATGTGTTTGCAACGTACTCTGACATACATACCTACGAAATTACGAAATTACCCATCCATTTTGCTATTTATATGGCAAAAAGTGGGAGAGAAAAAAAATGGTCCAAACAAGGTCTTTTCATTTATGGGATTATACAAAGCACAAACGATGTTTAATGTTTAATAACAAAAAAAAGGAAATTGGAAATGCCATTTTATAAAAAAAAAAAAATTACATCAAAGTTGCTTTCGCTGAATTCTACTTTGTCTTTATTATGGGTTAATTTTTCGGTGGTAAACAACTTTCCCCGGACTTTAAGGCGTTTATAGAATAATTAATTAATTTACACTTTTTTAGTTTGTCATTTGTCAAAATTAAAAGGTGCTCTCATAGTCCCATGTAGTCTTTTTAGAAAGCCATGATAAATTATTGGTGAGGCTAAACTGTGTTTTTCAAGAAAATTGGACTATGACACACTATCGATTTTCATTTTGGTGTTATACTTTTTATTTTTCTAATTTCCTAAGATCACCCTTGCACCTGTATTGCACTAAGAGATATGATAATAAGAGTAATAAATTTGACATATTTTTGGAAGAGGTTTTTCTTGTTTTAGTTAGAGCACAACTGTTGCTAATACTGGCACAATGTTTTTAACTAATTATTATAGTAAGTATATATAAATATAAATATAAAGCAAAGAAATACGATATCATTGGGAATTTGTGATCTTATACTGTTATAAATTTTAATTATTATTAACTTTATAATTACTTATTTAATTTAGTTATATTAACATTAGTTTGAATAATTGTACTAAAAGTTACATAAAGGATAAACGACCCTATATATAGACAATATATCAAATTAAATTAATTTATATCTATAAACTTTCCGGTAGCTAGATTTAATTTATTTATTAAAAAGAAGCGGGCTGATTAATTTGGTTATGAAAGTAGTGGGTGTGTTATTCTGGGTTATGGAATAAGGAGGAGTTAGACCAATATGTAGGACAATTTTTTTTTGTCAGAGTTGTTGATGAGAAATCTGATCCAACGATTTCCTCTTTCAGCTTTTCCTGAGCAAATCGGAGGGTCCGTTTCGCATGGAGAGAGACAAGAAAATTGGACCCTACAACTTGTACATGCGGATAGTTTATTTTTATAATCCTTAAAGGTAATCGCATGGTCCGTTTTGTTTGTTAAGGAAAACTTGGTCCACATGGTTACTCAAGTCCCTCGGTCCGATTTGCTTATGACAAGTTCCTGAATCCGATTTGTTTGTGAACTGACACCATACGCATGTAAAACTCTCTTCCCCTCCATAAGATCATCCAACGCCAACAACCCCTCCATAATTAAATTAATTTCCGAAAAGAAGCGCATGGGGAAATAATGATTTATTTATACATGTCTTAAATCCGACAGTACAAGTGTGTGTAGAATGTAGATACTAGATACCCATAATTTAAGGTTCTTTGTCTATGGATGGCGTAATTAATTTTCAAATGAATTTGTCTACATATTGTAGGGATAACGTTTTACGCCAAACGTGCCTACAAATCTTTGTGAACGCTGCTCATCACTCTATTTGGACTTGCTCTTATGCAAGAAGCCAAAAATAAACAAGAATGTTTGAAAAGATATTTAATTTTAAGAAAGATTAAGAAAAGGACAACCGAAAGGAACCCTTTTAGTATTTGTTTGTGAAGGAGGATGCTTGCATGCCTACAACTAGGCATAATCAAGTAAGCAGTTCGTCCCCTTCTATTCGCTACATAACATGGACTCAAAAATCAAAATATTAGTTTCTTTTAATTTATGACCGATTATAAATTTGCAAGTTAATTCGTTTAATTATTTTTAAAAAATTAATAATTATTAATTTTTATAATACTAGTTATTCTTTATTTAATAAAAAATAAAATAACTTTTAATCCCATAAATTAATCCGTCTATCCGCTTGTCAAAATTCGTGAATTTTTATTTAGTAAATTTTAAATTTTAAACCTACCTTTTTTGGCAGGTGAGTCTATTTTGTCATCTCTATTTAAAGAGAGATGTTATTACATATTTATAGTTTGTATTATCTTTCTTTTTTCATCGATTAATACATAATTATCTAATTTTATATAGATTATAAAATATGATTTATACATTTAGCAAGGAAAAAAAGTCTAAGGTGTCAGTAATTTTTATATTTTGTGTCCAATATTTAATTATAAAAAAAGTGAATAATTTTTTATTATTAATATAATCTCACACTATTAAAAATTATTATTGATGACCAATTAATAACTACAAAATACAAAACTTATTGATCTCCTAATACTCCTCTAAAGAGTGCTTTAGAAATAAAATACATAAATAAGGGGCCCTCCAGCATTTTTCTTAATTTCTAGCTATGAAGGATGAAGCATAGCTTCACCAATAAGGAGTGAGTGTGTGTTTAGAAGAGGAAGGGGGCCCTCCAGCTGCGAATAGTAAAACCACAAAAGGAGCAGCAGAATCTTAGCTGGATACAAACACCCAACCCTCATCTATATTCACTCTCCTTTTTTTCCTTCAACACCTCCCATCATTAACAACATTTTCAACCTTTTCACATTCACTCATTTACTATCCTCTTCCCTCTTCTTCCTCTCACTCCCACACTCACTCAAATACAAAAACAAGTGTTAGAACCTTAAAACAACACAAAATGCAGAACCTTTTGTTCTTGATGTTGTTCTTCTTCTTCTTCTGCAATGCTAGTTCTAACAACAGAAGCAGAAGAATCTTGCATGAACCCTTTGTACCATTGGAAGCACACCCACCCACTGAGCCACCAAAGCCACCACCTTCTTCTAACACCACTGCAACCCAAAAGCAAAACCCAAAGCACCCTTCCTCCACAGCAACAGCCACCGCCTCCACCACTACCACCACCACCACCACCACCACAACCACAACTACACCAAATGATTCACCGTTTTTCCCAAACTACCCTTCACAACCACCACCACCACCACAATCATTCACAGGCTTTGCTTCCTTCCCAGCTAACATTTCCTCACTCATTCTTCCACATTCTCCAACTCCTACTCACTCCAATTCCAAGCTTCTCCCCGTTGCTCTCTCCGCCGTCGCATGCGCGGTCGTCGCCGCCGCCGTCTCTGCATTTTTCTATCTTCGACGCCGTCGCCGGAACCGTGGCCCCGGAGAGAACAAGGATGTCAGTCCCGACGATGGTCGCCGGCGGGAAACCGCCGCGAAGCACCGGCAGTCTCCTACCGCTGCTGGCTCCGAGTTTCTCTACCTCGGCACCGTCGTCAATTCGCGCCGGATCGAAGGAGGCGGTAGCGGCGGCGGAGATGTCAGAGATAATAGAGGCTCCGTGAGTCGGAAATTGGAGTCGCCGGAGCTCCGGCCACTTCCGCCGCTAGTAAGGCAGATTTCGGCGCCGCCGGTGGTGACGGCAGCGCAAGAAGAGGCGGAGAATGAGGAGGAAGAGGAATCGGAGGTGTTTTACTCGCCGAGAGGTTCGTCGTTAGGAGGGCAAGAGAGCTCCGGTGGAACCGGGTCGGGTTCCCGGCGAGCGTTGTCTGCAATCGCCGGGGATAGTTTCGACGAATTGAGCTCGTGTTCGGTTTCTTCCTCGAATTCTGGGTCGCCGGAGCGGTGTCACTCAATCAGCATCTCCTCGCCGGCACATCTTTCGCCGTCGTCGTCGCCGCCACCACAGCAACAGAAACAAATCGTGACATCGGTTTTGTCACCTACATTATCACCAATGCACAACCAACACATTAATTCTTCATGTTCTTCTTATTCTTCTTCTTCGCTTTGTTCTTCAGCATGTGCAACACCAGAGAGAGGTTTTGTTGAAGAAGAAGAAGAAGATACTCATGGTAATGCTGTTACTGAATCTCCTTTACTTTCGCCACTTTCATTGCCACCTAATAGAGCTCTGGAGGAGAAAACCCTAATTGCAAATTTGGACTCATCTTCTTCATCACCACAAAAGAGGGTCTCGGAAACATACGAAGCTGCATCACCAAGGAATTCTAATGTCTCCAATGGAAGTAGAAACTCTTCCTCATCATCAGCATCAGCAAGGGTTTCTAATGGTTCCAATGGAAGTAGAAAATCTTTGTCACGATCAGCATCGTTAGATAGGGTTTTGAAGACTAGTGAAGTTGCATCATTGGCCTCGTCTAGGATTTCTAGTTCTTCCAATGCAAGCAGAAAATCTAAATCATCATCATCACAAGAGAGGATCTCGGAGACAAATGAAGTTGAAACTGCAACTGCAATTGCATCTGCATTACCATTGACATCACCTCCAAGGCTATCTAATGTTTCTTCCAATGGAAGTGCAAAGTTTATGGCATCATCACCATTGTCTTCGGCTTTCTCTCTGCCTTCTTCTCCGGAGAAGGCAAGGAGTCATAACGGTTTTGATCAGTCTCCGAGAATGTCCAGTGTCTCAGACCAGTTTAGGCAACCCGGTTTGTCTTCAGTGCCATTGTCACCATCTCTGCTTTCATCACCAGAGACAGAAAGAGGGTTTAATTTCAGTAGCAGTTTCAATTCAACTGAATCAGCATCAGTTGCTAATAGTGCTTCACAGAGGAAGCATTGGGAGATACCTGCATTGTCAGTAACAACAAAAAATCCATTTGGTCGATCAGGATCCATTGGTAGTGTTTTGGATCAAATTGTAGCTGTTCCGGTTACTCATCCACCACCTGTGCCTCCTCCGAGGAAACAATGGGCGATACCCGGTATCACAACACCACTTGCTCCGCCTCCTCCGCCACCTCCTCCTCCACCTGCAGCTACACTGCAGCAGCGGCAGCGGAAGCAGTGGGAGGTGCCATCTCCCACAACACCTGTTGGTCAATCTGTATCGAGGCCACCAGAGTTGAGACCTCCTTCCAGGCCTTTTGTGTTGCAGAACACAACATTGGTTTCCCCTATTGATCTGACCCCAAGTTCTCAGGGTTCGGCTGAAGCTGAAGAGGCTGCGAAGCCAAAGTTGAAACCCTTGCACTGGGACAAAGTAAGGTCAAGCTCTGATCGTGAAATGGTGTGGGATCAGTTGAAGTCAAGCTCTTTCAAGTGAGATCTTTGGTTCTGTCATGTTTATAAAACTTGTTGATATCTCTGCATTTTTTTTGTGGCTTATGAATGGCACTTGGTTGTGAACAATTCATATCGATTAGGTGCAATTAGCTTATTGAATTATGTCAACTGAATTGGGTTTGTTGCAGATTGAATGAGGAAATGATTGAAACATTGTTTGTAGCAAACATGCCAAACTTGAAACCAATGGATTCTACTTCATGCACAGTTCTTCCCCATTCAAGCCAGGAGGAGAAAGTACTTGATCCTAAAAAGTCCCAAAACATTGCAATCTTGCTGAGAGCACTTAATGTCACTATAGAAGAAGTGTGTGAAGCACTTTTAGAAGGTATTTTTATCATTCCTGTTGATGTACTTTTCTTTTGCAATGGAATGAACTTACACACGATTTATGAGAGCTAGGAAAGTTATTCCTCCGATGTATGGTTATAAGTAAATATGTGAAATGATAAATATTCATCATTATTAAGTATTATACAACTTGATGCTAGTATACAACTTTGTTCAGTTGACCTTCTGCTATGTTTTACCATAATTTCTTTGGACATATTCCTTCTTTCCTATACTTACTGAAGTCAGAGATTTGTACAGTATTGTCTAAGATATCAATTTGATTTAGGGAAAACAGAAGATCTTAACTCTAGTTATATCCAATTTCCATGTCAACTTATGTTATATGAACATTTTCCTTCAAGTGAGTCTTAAAGTTTTATTCCAACTTCCCAATTTGAGGAAGATGTTAGCATGTATTTAGTTAAACTGAAATCGGATGAAAAAGTTAGAGCTTGACACTTCTTTTAAACTTAATAGTTGAATCGTATCTTTGTGCCTTACAATTAAGTCAATTTACCTTTCTACAGGTAGTGCTGATACACTTGGAGCAGAACTACTTGAAAGCTTGTTAAAAATGGCTCCGAGTAAGGAAGAAGAGCGTAAATTGAAGGAATACAATGATGACTCACCAACCAAGCTTGGTCCAGCTGAGAAATTCTTGAAGGCATTGCTTGATGTACCTTTTGCATTTAAAAGGGTGGAAGCAATGCTTTACATAGTCAATTTTGACTCTGAAGTCGAGTATCTTAGGAAATCCTTTCAAGCTCTAGAGGTATTGTGTTATTTTCTCATTTTATTCATCTCTACTTTTAGCGATATTTTTGATGGTGTCAAGGTAAATTATAGATGTTCAATGAGATTTTGTTTTTGAAATTCTGTTCGTGAATTTGAAATTAAATATTTGATTGAAACTCATAGGAAGTTTTTTTATTGTGCTGCTTCTGTAGGCTGCCTGTGAAGAGCTGCGAACTAGTAGAATGTTCTTGAAGCTTCTCGAGGCTGTGCTTAAAACTGGGAACCGCATGAATGTGGGGACAGACCGTGGTGATGCGCAGGCCTTTAAACTTGACACACTTCTCAAGCTGGCCGATGTCAAAGGTGCAGATGGAAAAACGACGCTACTGCACTTTGTCGTCCAAGAGATCATAAGAACTGAAGGTGCTCGTCTCTCCAGTGCTAACCAACCCCCAAACTCTTCCTTGGCTGAAGATGTTGCGTTCCGGAGGCTTGGCCTGCAAGTAGTATCTAGTCTGAGTTCAGAGCTAGCAAGTGTCAAGAAGGCTGCTACCATGGATTCTGAGGTTCTCAGCAATGATGCCGCCAAGCTCTCCAAAGGGATTGCAAACATTGCAGAGGTTGTACAATTGAACGAAAAAGCTGGGTCAAATGAGAAGTTTACAGAATCAATGAACAAGTTCATTAGAATGGCTGAGGAAGAAATTCTGAAGATTCAAGCCCAAGAAAGTGTTGCTATGACCCTTGTGAAGGAAATCACAGAGTATTTTCATGGTGACTTGGCAAAGGAAGAAGCTCATCCATTCAGAATCTTCATGGTTGTAAGAGACTTTCTTGCAGTTCTTGACCGTGTATGCAGAGAAGTTGGTATGATAAATGAGAGAACCATGGTTAGTTCAGCACATAGATTCCCTGTACCAGTTAACCCAATGCTTCCACAACCAGTTAGCCCAATGCTTTCACAACCCCTTCCTGGATTGCATGGAAGGAGACAGAATAGTGACTCTTCAGATGATGATACTCCATCATCTTAGTTAATGTGAGTTCTTGGGCTTTGTATGCTCTTGCCCAAAATGTTGCAATTTTTTTCTAGTTAAAATTGTAAAAAGATCACTGTACAAGATTTGAGGGTTTTCCTTTATTGGGGTGAACACCCCCTATATGGATAGGATATGTATGATGACTGATAAGGTTGTTGTAAGCATGTACATAGCTTTTAGGTAAGTTATAACACTTTGCAACTGAAATTACCGTAGGATTTTATCTTTTAATAACTATACACTGCCGGAAAGTTCATCTGAATTACAACACACTAAAATACATATAGTAATATTTACTTAATTTACTATTTGCTGCTAGCACAACTCATAAGTTCAAACGCTGCTTCACAAGCTTTCATATTACAGCTACCATGCATGATGCATGTGAAGACACCAAACCTGGGAAATGGATAATGTGTAAGTTAGATACCTTCAGATTCAACTTCATCTAAGCACCAATTGTTCTCTACCTAGCCCAATGATGCTGGAACCTCAAGGCAAAGTACCACCCTCAAAGATTGAAGGGCATGATTATTATATATAAGAGCTAATAATTGAACTTCAGCAGGTTACATTTAGGGGAATATATTTCTTAGTATATGCATGCATTGCCCTCTACCAGCTACTTGCTGTTTCTCTTCTTATGTTCTGAAGTACTCATTCAAGTTGTCAGCATCTATGCGCTCTAATATTCGGCGAGCTTCTTCCTCTGTTGCTGGCACCACATTTCTAAGTTTAAATCCGTTTTTCTTTGCCTTTGCTTCAGGGCGTACTGTGAAAGTGAAATGGAAAGTGTTTGATACCTGCATTTACACAATGACGAACACAGAAGGTTTTAACAATCTGATAACTTGGAAGTGGCAAGAACGAAAGAGCATCTGAGCAATGATTATTGATTGTACTATGTGCAGGATAGTGATGAAACTAACCTCACTAGATCGCAGCTCTGGTCTTGTGACATGAGCTACAACTTCGACATTGATAAGCGGCTGATCCGGATCATGAAGTTCGGTGTAGAGAACACACGACTTGAGACGCAAGAAATCCCCTACGTCAACCTGTGCAACATTTTCTTAGGAAATCAACATGGTCAACTTCAAGAAAGCAAGGAACTAATCCAGCAAAGGCATACGCTGTTGAGAAAGCCAACTCAAATGCACGATGCATCAAGAAACCTCCGAATATTCGACCATGGATGTTCCTTTGCTGTGGCTGGCATATTAGAGCATTCTCAAGGCTGGTATCCCTCAGAAGAATGCTGTCTCGATCAGCTAAGGCTGGCATGTCACAGAAAATTCTTCCCTCAGCCAGCAAGGCCTGAAGTCTATTTGCTTCCCCATTCTCAAAGTCCCTTTTCTCCCCTCCTCTTTTCCTCTTCTTCAGATTATTTCTTGCTTCAGCTTGCTCATAAAGAAGTTTTTCGTGTTCTGTTTCAGGCGAGAGACGATTAACCGGAGCAGCCTTCCCGGTTATTGAGTCTCGAGCAACAAATATGAAGTTGGCTGTCAGTGCTACTGAGTCTGAGGCACTGCCATCTACACATATTTTGATAGTGCATAAGTTGACTGTGATTTAGGGCGTGTTTGTTTCAACTTCTAAAATAAGTTATTTTACCAACCAAAACCTTCTATATAATTGAAAAAGCTGAAAACTATTTTTTCTTTTGAGAAATTACAATTTTCAGCTTCTACAAAAAGGTTGGAAACTGATTTCTTTTTAAATTTTATCCTATATGTGAAAACTGGTTTATTTAATAACAAAGTTATTTTGTGGAAAAAGGCAAAACAAACACACCCTTAATATGAAAAAGAAAACAATGAGAATAAAGGGAAAAAGTGAAAATAAAAAAAAATGAAAATGTGATTACTCTCCACTATAAAGATTTGTAGGACACCACCAGAAATTATTGTTGTTTGCAAGAGAATCACATTTGTTTTTTAAGGTTTATGCAAATCATGAAGGCTGTCATGAGAAGCAACAGGAGATTGAGAAGCTAAGTTTAATTTGGACACCTCAGTTACTCAAATTGTCAAGGATTAATCTGTGATCCCTACAATTAAAGATGTACCTTCTTTGCATTGAGTAACCTCTAGTTGAATCTCTATTGAGGACCTCCCAACCCATATAACAGAACCAACTATTTTAAGATCATTGTCAACACTAATTGGCCTCTTTAACACAATCTTGTCAACAGATGCAGTGACAACTATAAGTGGCCTTGTTGTGCTAGCTTCATCAGAACAGTGCTATTCCACAAACAAATAGAACTCATTAAAATTGACAGTGAATACAATTTAACTAAAATAACAGAAGAGTGCTAGTGTACCACACCAAGCTCATTGCAAGAAAACCGAAAAATATTCAGTACTTTTCCCATTGTTAAATTTATTGAATTTAAGAATCAAACTACATTTGACCTACTACACAACAAATCACTAACCACAAAAATGAAAATAATCAAAGTACAACCAAAATTCCAAGTCCAAGAACATCATCGTATCCATCCTCAATTGATCAAATAATCTTATTACAAGGACAACCCAGATTATCATTCCGAAAACACTAAAAGAATTGCTGAGTAATCGTAATAAAAAGTTCTAAGAAATCATGGTAGTCACTAGACAAAATGAAGTGGTATGATGTACTTATTCATGGAATAAGCAAAACTTATGAGATTATGTCGATGCATTCTGAAAATTAAATTGTGGCAAAGTTTCAATCTTTCTAGGTAGCGAAAATGGTTATCATCAAAGTAGAACTTAGTTTGATTTTCAGCCCCTCACCACATACCCTCTAAACTTCACCTTACAACCACATTACAACCCAAAATTACATTGCTTCTCCAATTTAACCGAATTTCTGGTTCTGAATTCTCTCTAATACTTGAAATTCCTAGTAAAAAGTATGTTCCAATTGAAGCAACACCCACATAACAAATCCCTAAAAAACCTTCAAAAATCAAAACTTTCTTATTGAAATGTGATCATAATTCAGAATTCACACCTTGACAGAAATGGTTCCAGCTAAGGCATCAAGATCCTCTAACAACTTTCCAATCCTGACCTCATTCCAAGGGTCCCTATACTGCTCTCTGAGGACGAAATCGGAGGAGAAATTGTAGATGATGCTGGTCCTGCTCTGCGACGGTTTCTTAGTGAGCAACGCGCCCTGCGGTGGCGCGTCCCTAGGTGGGTCGAGAAGCCTCTCGAAGATCTTGGTCCTTGCTTCCCAGAGTGCGGTGGTGACCGGAGAATGGTACATACCGGGCCATAATGCGATGGGTTTGCGGTCGGCGGCGGTGGAGGGAGGAGTGGTGTTGTTGTCAAAAGGGGCGGTGGTGAAAACAGGGATTGTTCCATTAACGGGGATTGTGATGTAGGTGTTGGTGTTATTGGAAGAAGGAGAATTGTTCAAGTCCATTGTGTTCTCGAGTTTCTTCTTCTTTTTTTTGTTCACAACTCTATATATACTCCTTTTACTTTGACTTTGACTTTTCACTTATTCTTTATGTTGGTTTACCTAATCAGCCAACGGTGTTGGCAGTAACGGTTTCATTGCGGTGTGAATACAATATTGAGGTTAATAATTGTTAAATAATTTGATTAAATTATTATTTAATAATTTTTAATTATT
>NC_029775.3:113206058-113216513 GCF_000817695.3 Arachis duranensis
ATCTAATCATATAACGATACATCAATAAAAAGAATTTCTTTTTACATTAATTACGTGAATGGTTATCCAAAAAATTAGATATAATTGTATGATTATATAAAATATTTTAAACTATTATAATATTAAAATTAAGCTCAATTATATATGCCTTAAAAAATATGACTTAAAAAATCTATTATATATTACTAATTTTACAACTAAAATGTGTCATATATCACTCTTTTATTGCAATTAAAATTAAATTTTTCACTCCAAAATTAAAGAGTTTTTTCCTTTTTCCTCTTCCTTTGTCTATCTCTCGTTCTTTTACCTACTATATCCCTTTTATATATCATTATCAATAACTAATTATAAATTTGACGATCAAATGTGTGGCATAACATTCTCTAATTATATTATAATTATAATTTGTTCGGTTGCTCGTTGGAAAGGTGAATCGGATGGAAGATGGGTTGTGAGCAACGGGTTGAAAGGAGGGGAATCTAGACTTAGGTGCAAGCTCCACGAGAGGAAGTGTTATCCTGATTATCGGCAGATCGGCGGGTAGGGGCCACCTGCAAGGACACTCCGATGCTAAAGTAAGTGTTCGTACAGTGCGGCAGCTAATTAAGGCAAGAGTGATGTACCTCTGAGGAGGGGTAGTCCCTTCCTATTTATACTCTGTACTCGGGTGGGCCTTTTCTCTTGAACCTGTCTGCATTGAAGGTTCTGTCAACTATCCAGGTCTTCTCAGTCGGGTATGAGGTGATACGCGGGGTCATCTTTACATGCAATCAAATACTCGTTGGATCGATGGTCCGTAAGTAGATCCTGACCCTTATTGGACCGGGTTGAAACACAATTAAAATATTGAAATTGAAATATAACTATAATATATATTATATATTATTAATTAATTTAATAACAAAAATATGTCACATGACATTCTCTTATTAAAAATGAAAAGAAATATTTTCTTCCAAAATTTATAATTTTCTTCCTGCATTCTCTTATCTACTACTCTCTCTTTTTCTATTTCTCTTTATTCTTCTCCCTCTATATATAATGTATATTTTATATTTTATATTTTATATTAGTAATTAGACAAATTAAAATATGTCACCAGATATTTTTCATTACAATTAAAATAAAATTTTTTCTTCCAAAATTAACAAATTTTCTCCTTCATTCTTCTTCTTTATCTTTTTCTCTTTTTTCTCTCATTCTCTATTTTTTTCTACCTTTCTATTCTAAAAAAAATAAAATTAACAAAATAATATAATTCAAATAAAAATTATTATTATTATTATTATAGTTTTTATTTAGTTTTAATTTTTTTTACCACTTATCTTTCTAATCTATATTTTCATTTTTCTTCCTTCAAATATTTATTACATATAATTTGGAGAAAATACTAATATTGTGATTAAAAGTTAGAATCAAAATTTAATTGTATAAAAAAATTAATTTTGAATTAATTTTATAACTAACAATATAAATATCTTTATATTAATATCTAATTATATTTTTATATATAGAGAGAAAAAATATTATTTTTAAATAGCAAGCATAAAAATTAATTATTTTTATTTGTGAAAGAGACTTAACACATAATCAAATATAAAAGTATACATGTTAAATTCTTTTAAATTTTAGATAACGAATGTTAAAATTAATTATTAGTAAAAAATTAAATTCTTCACATGAAAATAATAACTAAAAATCTTATTATTTATTTTTTTATCTACCGAGACTTAGTCTTCTTAGACGACAAAAATTTTTGTTTTCTACGACTTTTTTATAAATCTTTTGTAGCATAATTTATAATATCAGGATAAAATCGACATAATTTTAAAAGATTTATATTTGCATAATATTATTATGGATAAAAATACTAGTTTATAAATAAAAAACATCTGTGACTTCCTAAACTAATTTTTGGATTAAATTAAAATTGTCCCAAAGATAGAAGCAAGAGGTAGGAACACAGGTCTAACTAACCACTCGATGGGATTACGGGACAATATTGAACTGAGTTTTTAATTAGTTTCATTGAAGGCTTGTTTAGTTGTTAGTTTTGTCATACTACTTGTTAACTTGTTATTACATGGTACTATGGTATAGGGTGCACATGGTTGGCTAAAGTCGAATTTGATGTGATTCAGATTTGATTCGAAATATATACTGAATTTATTTATTAGATTCGAATCGAGCTATAATTATATTGGATGTCGGACCGTTAATATTACATTACGATGATACATTTTTATAAGGTAGCATGTAAAAATATCTAAATTTCTAAGACTCCAACCATTATTTAACATAGTAAAATTCACTTAGAAAAATATAATAAGAACCAACTCTTCTTCAAAATTAAAGCATAACCACAATCAATACTAAAACATAACCACAATCAATATTAATATTGTCTAATAATACCAAATATTTAAATCAATACAAATAACACAATATTATGCATTAGTCTAAAATCTTATGCATTCTAAATATAAAATATTAACTTACAATCTTATAATGACTAATATCACAAAATATTAAAGTTTACAATACTTAAATTCCACATAAAAATAGTCATGATCCATCACTAATAACACAAAATATTAATTGTGTATGATGACCAGACTACCAGGCCGACTTCGAGTGACCCGAGCTATGGCTCGGGTCCGACCCAAAATAATGACCGGATCTATTTTTGAGGCCCTTACCCGACACTAAACCCGATAAAATCACACCAAATTAATCTCAAAAGTGTTCGAGACCGGGTCGGGTCTTCGTACCACGCCGGGTCATATGCAACCCTACTATGGTAGGCCTAGGCTGTTCTATACACGTGAGGTTTTTCTTTCTTTTTTTTCCGGACCAGGATACACGTGAGATGAGATGTGTTTTTTTTTTTTTAATAAAAAAAATTTATTGATTAGAAACTGAAAATTAAGAATACAAAAATATATTATTTCAACTCAAATTGTAAGCTAAACCTGCAACGTTAAGCAATAAAATA
The DNA here is from genome assembly GCF_000817695.3 of Arachis duranensis. NCBI lineage: Eukaryota > Viridiplantae > Streptophyta > Magnoliopsida > Fabales > Fabaceae > Arachis > Arachis duranensis. The sequence continues at coordinate 113,209,057 of NC_029775.3, forward strand.
ATTAATTATATAACATTTAAAAAAAAAAACCTGCATATCACATTGCTAATCTTTGAATTTATAGTCACTCTCAAGGCCCTGTTCCTACTGTATATATAGCAGTGTTTGTCTATTTTCCGTTCAACATTACATTGCTACTATATGGTTCATGTACATAGAACTTTAATATCGAACTAACCCATGACAAAGACCCTAAAACTTGTAAGATTTCGAAAAATTCCAAAAGAAGTTCTATTCACACTTTCACACAATATCCCAAGGGGAAAAAAAAAAGCCAACAACCCAATATGAAATTGCTGCCTTTTAACACACATATCAAACCTCTATTAGTAACCAATTTAGATTAGTCCAATGCTCAGCTTACTCGCTGCTTAAGTAAGATTGAGGTTTGAATCCGGTTTTGTGCATAATATGCAAAACCTTAGTCTAATGGTTATGTTGGGTTAAAAGAAAGGGAGAACAAGATGAATTGAAGGGTGACAGGAAAGGGGGAAGGCCTCAGGGAAGGGCCTAAAAGGACTACATGGAAAGAAAAACTAATCTATCTTAAATCTATTTTTTTGTGTAGTTTTATATGTCAAGAATGGAAAAAGTCCACGAAAAATAACAAATTTATACCAAAACAACAACCTTATTTGATCCAAAAACATAGAAAAACATGCAAGTAGTTTTCTTACAACATACAAGATGGCCTAAGTTTTTTTTTTTTTTTTTGTCTAATAATAAACAAAGAAAGGAACAAACAAAGGCATATGAGACTTACAGAGAAAATAAGCTATTTACAAATTCAATAACATTTTTATGGGAGCTCCCACCCTCACTAGCAGCTTTTGTCATCAAAGTTCTCCACTCAATGGCATTTCTCTTTATCTCTTCCCCTTTCTCACTTTCCATCATTTCCTTTATACAATTGTTCAAATCTTCTCTTCTCACAATCCGCTTCTCATCAATTGGAACTCTAATTCCCACTTTCCAAACATCTTCAATATACTTTGCATTTGTACTTTGATCTGCCCATTTTGGAATTGCGATGGTTGGAACTCCTAAGCTCAAAGCTTCCAATACAGAATTCCAACCACAATGTGTCACAAAACATGCTATAGCCTCATGTGCTAGAACTTGCAATTGGGAGCACCATGTTACTATCAAACCCTTTTCTGATTTCTTTACAAAGTCTTTTGGTAATTTAGTCTCTTCAGAAGCTCTAACCACCCACAAGAAGTACCTATCACTATTTCTCAAACCATAAGCTATTTCTCTCAATTGTTCCTCATCAAAAGGAACCATGCTCCCAAATGACACATAAATAACTGACCCTTTTGGTTTATCTGCTAGCCATTCTATACAATAATCTTCACTTTTGAATTGTGCAACATCATATTCTTCATCTTCTTTGACTCTCTTATCCAAGAACTTAGATGGGATATTTGGTCCTATGGTTCTATACTTTGGCCAAATCTTTGTTGTCCAATCAACAACCTAAAACCAAACACATGCCAAAATTGAAAATTTATAGAAAAAACTAGCAAATAAGAAAATATCTATCTTTTTTACTTTAATTAATTAATTATCTTGCTAATAATAAAGAATAATTTCATTTTATAGTATAATTTATAAAATGCACTAGTTCTCTCTCTCTTACTCTCTCTATATCTCTGTTATCATTAACAACACAGTTAATCAATTTCTTATCTTCAATAATGAAATATCAAATTAAACACCATTTTATTAATCAAGTACTAATTTTACTTTTCTAAATTTTTCACTATATGCTATGCTGAAACGGTAAAACAAGATCCTAGATAGATGATGCCTATATAAAAACATTTTAGACTAAATGTTCATGGTGGGTTCTTTAAATTCACGGTATTCATCAATTTGGTTTCTCAAGGTCCAATTGCACTGCAGTAGTCCTTTAAATTGAGCTTCGGATGTTATAGTCATCCCTAGCTAGACTTTTTTCCAGCACTGAATCAGCAAACACAGTGATAATGTGGCACTCTCTTACTAGAACTGGTGTGAAACGACCATGTTTCTGTTTGACGCCAAATGAAGGCCGAAACAACGTCACTTTGACTTTTGTGGCATCTAAAACGGTTTTTACATGTCGTTTTGGCCTTCTTTAGACACTAAACAAAAACACCGGCATTTCACACCAGTCCTGCATGGTAAGAGAGTGTTACATCATCATTAGGAATCGAATCGAATTGGATATGGCCAACATTTCGATCCAATTTGCATTAAAATCATTGGATCGGATTCAATATCTATAGTTTTTTAAGTTTAGATCTCAATCGGATCGGATATATCTGCAAAACACAAAAATATTTTTAAGAGTTTATTTTTATTAAAGAATATCAATAAAATTAATTTTTTCTATTTTTTTAAATATGTTTACTCTTAAAATAATATTAAACATATTTTTTTAAATAATAAATTAAAATAATATAACATATATGATAATTATTAGTTAAAATAAAACATAAAAAAATATTTACTTGTTTATTTTTTTATTTTTATGGATACGCGGATACCTACACAAAATCCGCAATCCGATCGTATTAGTGTGCGGATCGGATCATATCCGCAATTTTCAGATCGGATTTGGATAAACAGTGAATATGCAGATCAAATCCAACCTATAAACACCCTTAATCATCACTATGTTTGCTAAGTTAGTATCAAAAAAGGATTCATGAATTATTATGGTGTCCGAAGCTCAATACGAAGGATCGGACCATTATAATGTAAGTAGATCTAAGGGATCAAATTAATGAAAATCTTGAATCTTAGGACCACTACAAGGAATTAGTCAAACATTTTAGTATACAAAACTAAATTCTTGTATAAATATTCAGATGGATGGAATATATGAGATATATACACACAACTTCTTAGCTCTTACCTCCTTATCAAGCTCATAGATTGCATTGCAGAAAACCCAATCAGCTTTGTCCAAGTTGGAGAATTGACCCTTTAGCATCTCAAGCACAGGTCCATCTTCTTCATATGTCAAGAAGAAAGAAGGCAAGTCCCCAAGTTGAAGTTTAGGCATAGAAGGAAGTGAAACCTCATCCTCAATTACAGGAACCTTAATCTTTCCCAATTGAACATGATAGAATATGCTATTCACAGCCATATTATGAGTGAAGTAAGAAGCACCAACTATGCTAAATCTTTTGGCAACATCTAGTGCCCATGACAGAAATGAATTATAGATTATACAATCTACAGGGTTTCCTAATTTAGCAAGCTTCTCTAGAAGATCAACGAGACTTTGTGGACCAACTTGCCAAAAACGTTGTATATAGGCATTGTAGCTTCCACCAGCTTCTTGAATACCACCATTGTCACACCCATCAGAGATTGATTCAAGTGATATAGAAGGAGGCAAGTTGTTATTATTGTGCAAGTTCTTGATGAAGAAACGTGTGGTGGCTAAGGTTACTTTGACTCCTTCATGTACCAAGAGCTTGGAGAATTGAAGCATGGGGTTTATGTGACCTTGAAATGGATATGATAAGACCAAACAATGGGGTGGTTTTCTGGCTATAGTTTTCTCACCCATTTTTCTTTGAAGAGCTTCTTCAGGGTAGGTAGGGGTTTGATGAGAAATTGGGATTTGGGAAATATTGATGTATCAAAGTGAGTATGTGCATGTGTAAAGTAAGAAAATATAAGTTGTTTAATTAATTTATTAAATTCTTAAGGAGAATCATTGCATACGTGAGCATTCCTTTTAAAGTTAATAATTATGTTTTTAAAAAATATTTTTTTTAAAAAAATTATATTAAAAATATCATATTTCTGTATTGTAAAAACTGCAAATTTTCTAAGCCACCTTAACTTACCAAGCTATTTTCTTAACATAAAGACAAAATACCCGTGTTGTAAAAAAAATTTTAAGTATCAAAATTTTTTACAGGTATCAAATTTTATTTTTTCACGAAAAATTTAGACGATGATATTTTGACACCAACAAAAATCAGATACCATCTAAAAAATATTTGAACCTCACAATTACACCTAAAAGTAACTCAATTTCAAATAAACTTCTCAACAATTTTTTTTTTGCGGTACCCTGTAAAAAAAACAAAAACTAATCTAAAGAGTCAAAAACCAACTTATACATAGAGAAGGGTCCAACATGAATAAGTTTATTTTCTTTCCTTGTGTCTATCCAAACCGCCAATTTTATAGACCACCGTAACTTGTCGAGCTGCTTCTCCGGCATAACATAAAATAGTACATGTGTTGTGAAAAAAATTACGTTATGAGTATCTCTATAAACTTAAATTTGTACCGTATAATTTATCTATATATATTTTTTTTTTGAAAATAAATAAATAATTTTTAAAATATCACCTAATATATCTATAAAAGTGTCATTAACATATATGTGATATTTATAGTAAGTTTTTTTTTTCGATTTTTTGTTGACTTATTGTATGTAAAAAAAAAAAACTTATTAAACAATATACTTCAATTAAAAAATATATAAATATTGATTGAGCAAAATTAAGTACGACAAAACCATTCTAATCTCTTAAAATTTTGTTATAATAATAATGAATTGACACGACAAGTGCGTGAGACATTTTGGTTTAATTATAAACAAAACAATAGTAGAAACATGAGTGGCAGCCAGTAGGAATGAAGATGAAAAAAATTTGTTAAGTAGAATACACTGAATTGGGGATTCTATCGCGTATAATTGTACATACTTTAATTGAAATAGCTTTGATATGCTCTAAAATATGAGAAGGATATTCTCTAGAGTATAATATACTAATATCTTGGGAATTTTTTCTATTATAAATTTTTTTAAAAATATTTTTTTTAAAAATTAATCCAACTTTATATTTTAAAATCCAACTTTTCTTTTTGTATAAGTTTGCCGCATGCGTTGGTGAACTTTTTCAAATTTCTATGCTCCTCACCCATCTACTTCTGTGATTTTAATTTGAAAAAAATATATATTCTTCAACTGTTTTCATATTTTTAATTTGAAAAAAATATATATTATAATCAAAATTTTTAATATATATATATATATTCCAAAATTTAAGATAATTTTTTTATTTTATTATTGAAAAAAAAACCTAATATCTTGAACTCACATGTATTTGTTATAATTTATAAGACATATACGAAGTATAGGTTTTTTTTTCATTTATAAAATAAAAAAAATTATTATTTTGCGATCAAGATTTTTAAACTTTAATTCTCTAAATACGATTTTTTTTTTGCATTTAAGCAAGTTAGTCGGACGTCACAGCGATCTCTATAAAAATGAGTACTCTCTTTTTAAAATTTTTGAAATCCACATTTTAATCAAATTATCATCATCTCCAAATAATATACAGATCTACTAATAGTATATAGAAATACACAAAAATTTACGGACAACAAACATGACTTCTTCAAAAATTTTTTAATTATAAATTAAAAAAAGCCATATTTAAAAATAACAATCATTATTATCCTATCTAAAAATGTATAGGTACACCGGAATGAGCCATATTTAACAAAGATTTTTTTAATTATAAATTAAGAAATAACTATTTCCCAAAAATAATCCACTTCAAATATATAAGATTGGAAAGTTAACAATTATTATAGTTTTTAGAGACAAAGATAGACAAAGATATGACTCATTCTGATGTACCTATATATTTTTAGATATGATAACAAAGGTTGTTATTTTTAAATATGTTTTTTTTTAATTTATAATTAAAAAAATTCTTGAAGAAGTCATGTTTGTTGTCCGTAAATTTTTGTGTATCCCTATATACTGTTTGTAAATTTATATATTATTTGGAGATGATGATAATGGATTAAAATGCGGATTTTAAAAATCTTAAAAGAGAGTTCGCCGGAGTTAGGCGAACTCTATAAAATTTATAAAGTTCGCCAAGGAGTTAGGCGAAACATTTTTATAGAGTTCGTCGGAATCCGAAAAACTTGCTTAAATGCAAAAAAAAATCGTATTTGAAAAATTAAAATCCAAAAATCTGATCGAGAGAAAGAATAATTTTTTTATTTTATAAAAGAAAAAAAACCACGAAGTAAAGTATACCAAAATCTTGCGTTTTTTATTTTCTGTGAAGACAACGACTCTTTTTTGGGTCATGAACAAGACAACAGCTTTATTTTTCCTGAATCGGAGGTGGTTGACACAAGTACCTCTACAAGTAGCCCATTTGTGTGTCATAATGGGCCTTTCAGTTTGCTAAATGCTTATGTTTATCATGATCCCAAAAAAAAAAAAGAGACATTGCAAGAATGTTTAAATAAATACCAATGCAAGTAATCAAGTCGGGTTGGTTTAGTAATTTTAGTTTACTAGTCTGTTTAAATAAGTGTTGAGAATTCGAATCTCGTCTTATGCATATTCTCACTTTGGTGACTAAAAAAAATTAAACTTATGATTATGGATATTGATCAAGAACAATAAAAATAATTGCTATGGTATTTAAAAAATAGTGTCTAACTCATCAAAACATATTAAAAATTAATATTTAATTTAAAAAATATAAAAATAAATCATTTTAAAAAATTTAAAACTTAAAACAAAAGATAAATGACAAGAATTGGCCAACAAGGCGACAACAAATTCTACTAAACACAAACTCTTCTCAATATGAATTTTGGGGCTCTCATCATTATTTTTGATGTTACCCCTGTCTGAATGGTTCCAACTTCCAACCATTCATTGAAATGCCTTTCGAGACAGCTAGCTTTAAATACCAGACGAACACATGAGATATTAGCACATCCATACAAAATTATATTAAAATAAAATATTTTGGTAATAGATAATGATATATACCAATATCTTTAGTTGAAAAAAAATTAATTAATATTGGTTTAAATATAAGACCAAAAAAATGTTAATCATCTATTATTTTTTAAAATTTTTAAATGACTTATTATCAATTTTTTTAAAAAAAATTATATTTTTTAAAGTTTGTGACGGTGTTTATCACATTTTTCATCCTTGTTATATGCCTAATAGTCAAACAAAAAAATATTTGCTAGTAAAAAATATTGAATTTTCAACTTATTTTTTTATAAAGTAAACTACTATTTCTATTTATGAAACTTAAAAACGCTAACATATCTATCCATAGAAGATGAAAATTACCATTTGTATTGATGAAAGATTAATTTTTGCAAACAAAATTATCCAAATCCTAAATAATTAAATAAAATTTTTAAACTATCCTTGGTGAGTCTCATCCTCTTCAATTCGTTATCTATAAGTCTCTCCCTGTGTCACAACCCACTCAAAGCTAAAACCTTTTACCCCAATTTATTTTCCAATCATTCACTCGGAGGAAGGAAACAAATTGAAAGAGGAGAGGGAAGGAAGAGGCGAAGATGCCAAAAGCCATTATCACCACTGTTGCCATCGCGAGTTGACGAGGAATTGAGGCAGAATTGTTGAAACCAGA
>NC_029775.3:113216622-113236807 GCF_000817695.3 Arachis duranensis
AGAGAGTAATGACAGAGGTGCTCCCGCAGTGGTTTTCATCACGACTGAAGGAGGACACCGCCGAGCTGCTCTCCACCCTACGTTGCTGCTGTTGCAACGACTTTCTCCATGCTCTACCATGACTCTGCGAGCTAAAGATCGCGAGGAGATGGCAATGACTCCCGCAATGTTTTTTGTCGTAACTAAAGGAAGCCGCTGTCGAGCTGTTCCTCTCCCTACATCGCTGCTGCTGCTGCAACCACCTTCTCCATGTTCTCTGCCATGACTCTGCCTTTGTTTTGAAAGAGAACAAGAAGGGTCATCGAATGTAGCAAACAACGTCTCTCAAGGAGATAACTTTCTCCGGTGATAGTAATGGTGAAGTATGGACCTTACTGCCTCTACTTCTCTCTGTATCTCGTTCGTCTCTTTGTCCCTAAATTTGATGAATATTTTCATTTTTTTTCTCAAAAAAAAATATAAATCTTGTATGGATGTTGTTGAATTTGAAGAATTTAATATTATTGAATTTAAAAAAAAAACTAAGGTATTAGTGGTGGAGATGGTGACTATGAAAAAGAAGGCAGCGGTGGTGAATAGAGGGTAAGCACTAGTGTAGTGGGGAGATTAGAGAGTAATTCGGAAATTTTATTTAATTTTTTAGAATTTGGATAATTTTTCTTGCAAAAGTCAATCTTATATGGGTACAAATAGTAATTTTCATCTTCTATGAGTAGATATGTTAGCATCTTCAACTTTCATAAATAAAAATAGTAGTTTATTCTTTTTTATATTATAAAATTTGTCATTTTTCTATTATATAAATTGTTACATGGTAGATAGAGTTAAGATTTTCATACAATATTCTACATATGATAGTGATTTAGTAGCAAAAAAATGCACAATTATCAAATCCTACTAAAATTTGGTATTATAACTTGTATAAAAAATTTAGTAGTATACCATGTAATTAAATCGTGGTAGTCTTATCAGAATCCTATCATGGTTTAACTATGATTAAAAGAAGAAAAAATAAGGTGATATCTCTCCTTGATTCTAATGATAATCTTATACGTGATAGTAATATCTTTGAGAATATGATTTTAATTTTTTTTTTGTTGAATTATATAATGATTTTCTCCCCGATGTTCCTTATGTTCTCAATAATATTTTTCCATCCCTTAGTGTAGAGAATTTCAATTTTATTAGTAAGAATATTTCGGAGTTTGAAATCAAGGATGCAGTATTTCGTATAGGGAGCTTCTAAGCCCTAAGCAGATATGAATTACAAGCAATTTTCTATAAAAGTCAATGGGATCGAGTAGTGATTGATTTCTGTTTGTTAGTGCTCAAAACTTTTGATAATCTTGAGAAGATTGAGGAACTTAATGAAACCTTGATAACTCTTATTCCCAAAATTGAACAGGTCACTAATCTAAAGCAGATGCACCCCATCAGTTTATGCAATGTATTCTACAAAGTGGTTATCAAAATCATTGCTAATCAGTTTTGAAAAGTCATGGAATGCTCATTCTTCCTACTCAATGTAGCTTTGTTCTTGGAAGACATAGCACGGACAAATTATCATATCTCAGGAGATTATTCACTCTATGAGGAATAGAAAGAGACCTAAAGGCTGGATGGCCATTAAGATCGATCTGGAAAAAGCCTATGACAGACTCAAGTGGAGTTTCATTCACGACACTCTCTTAGACGTGGGGATTCCTCCTCACATCATTTATTTGATCCACTGCTGCATTACCTCTGTTGAAATGAGAGTACTTTGGAATGGAAAAGTGCTTGATAAATTCTCCCCTTCTAAAGGCGTCCGCCAAGGAGATTCTATCTCTCCGTACATCTTTATTTCATGCATTGAGTGTCTATGTCACTCATCAATGCTGCGGCCCACCATGGTTTTTGGAAACGTATCCATCTTAAAAGGAGTGCCCCCTGATATCTCTCATTTATGCTTCGCTGATGACTTTATTCTTTCCGCAAAAGCTAACTTGAAGCAAGCTGATATTATTAACAAATGATTGGATACTTTTTGTGTTAGCTCCGATCAGAAAGTCAGTCAAGATAAGACTCGAATTTTCTTCTCGAAGAATGTAGGTCACAATGTCAGAACCAAAATTAGCAACACCTTACATTTTTCAAGAACGGATGACCTAGGGAAGTATTTGGGTGTTTCCTACTCCACTCTAAAGTCTCGAGACATACTTATGGTAACATCATTAATATGATAAATTCCAGACTGAACTCTTGGAAAGCAGCTTCCCTTTCCTTTGCGGGGCAATATACTTTGGTGAAATATGTTCTTTCCTCTATACTTTATTATACCATGCAATTAGTTTTACTTCCGTTATCTACTTGTAATTTGATTGATCATAAATACATGATTTTTCTTTGGGGAGACACAGACTATTCAAGAAAAATCCACCTTCTCAACTGGAACAAAGTTTGTCCTCTAAAAAACTAGGAGGACTTGGCATTCGCCATATCGATAAAATAAATTATGCCTTTATGACAAAAGTCGGATGGAGTCCCATTGATAGGAGGGATTCTCTTTGGAAAAAAACTCTTAGGGCTAAATATGGTTATGGGACTTACATTATTCCAGTTGTTGAAAGAAAAAAGAATGAGTCTAACCTTTGGAAGAATGTCCGCAAGTCTTGGGTTAATGTTCAGCAAAACCATATATGGCGCATAGGGAATGGTTCCAAAACTAAATTTTAGAAAGACAATTAAATGCATAACATGGGTTCTCTTTTGATGTATACTAACCAGGTGAGTATGTCAATTAATTTGAAAAAAATCTAAATGATTTTTTAACTATTTCAGGAAGCTGGGATCACAACAAACTCACTACTTGGCTGCCGAAAAAGCTGATCCAAAGAATTTCAGCTATATCCCCTCCTTTCCCGTGGAAAAAGGATTATCACATTGCTTGAAATCCCTCATCTCATGATTCTTTCGAGCTCAAAATAGGTTACCAAAAGATAAATGGTGAAGAAGGCAGTAGCAGCAGAGTTCACAAGTTGATATGGCAATGGAAGGGTCCTGGACGCATTCAGACCTTTCTTTAGCTTATATCACATAACGCTATCCTCACAAATTTTGAAAGGAAAAGAAAACACATGAATCTTGATGCAACCTATCCGAGATGTTCTGCTTATGACAAAACTACTCTCTATATTCTTCGTGATTGTCCCTTTGCTAGAGGTATCTGGTTTTTTTGGGACTAAATAATTTCTTCCATCTTAATCTGCATGATTGGCTTCTTTAGAATCTGACTTCAAAGGGTGTGTGGTCTTGCCTCTTTGGCGTCTCGATCTTTTTCATTTGGTACTTCCAAAATAGATTCATCTTTGAAAGAGACAACACCCCTATTTGACCTAGACGAGAATAAATTAAAGCTCGCTTTGAAGAGATTAACAAAGTAACGAGAGATACTTTGCTTCAAGATAAGCCAAGAAACTTTGAAGAGATTTTCATTACTTGAAAATCACCATTAGAGAATGTTACTAAATTGAATGTGGATGGATCTTTTTTTTCTTAATCGAACACCGCAGCTTGTGGTGGTATTCTCAGGAATCACTTGAGTCATTTTATAAAAGGATTTACTTGCAACCTTGGAAGCTGTTCGATTATGTACGTTGAGTTCTGAGGCATTATTCATGGTCTTCAGATTGCAATTGTTAATAATATCGCTCTTTTAGAGGCCGAATATGATTCTGTTTCAGCCATCAATTTTATCAAGAAGGAATATAGCTCTTCTCACTCCTGTACTCTTCTCCTTGATGACATTGCTATACTAACTAGTCGAGTGTAGAACATTACTTGGTCACACTCCTTTAAAGAAGCAAATTTCGATGCTAATAACCTATCTAAAAAAGGCCATGATCTTTCCTTTGGCCTTCACTTTTTTAACGTTATTCTCTAAGATACTGCTTTTTTATTGTTAGAGATATGTTTGACATCCCTTTTATAAAGGGCTTTAGTTAGTTTTTTTTTTTTGAGTTCTTCAACCCCTTCCTTGTTAAAAAAAAAAACTATGACATCCTGAAAAGATTTAGTTAGAGTCATCCTAGAATACAGTCACATAATTATTTTTCTACCATAATTAGTATGTGACTTAAAATCCAAGTGGGTGCTTTTGCAAATTGTTCATACTAATTGATTTTACCTTTTCGCTTGAAATCTTGATTTATCTCTCTCTTTCCATTTCAATATCAAGACTCCATAATTTACTTTTTCTCAAAATTTGAACTCATTCTGAATGTTCCTTTTTACTTGTGAAATTTCTCTTTATTCTTTAATTTAGGGTTAGTCAGGTTGGTTATGGATAGAAGAGAGAAGAAAATATTTGGTTAAAAAGTTGGTCACATTATATTAGTTATGGGTTTGAGAAGAGAATTAGTGCTGTCAAGGAAATTTTGAGCATGTTTTTGAACATTTTATTTTCTGTATAATAAACATATATATGAACTATATTTTTTGGCTTTTAATCCATAATTATAATATTGATCATTATTAAATTATTGTTTTTATTTTTTTAAACTCAACAATTTGGATAAAAAAAATACGAAAATATTTGTGCAAATAGTTAAGGATATTCATCATAAAATATATGAATAAGTTATCGCTTCATTTATATTTATAGTAATTTTTTATTATAACAAAATTTTTATAATATTTTTTTTATAGTTCAACAACACATCCAACTATTTTTGACCATAAAGTCCAACTAAGTTATTCAAAATTTAACAAAAATCACCCTCATCACACAAACATACAGGAGCGGAGCTTAGTTGAGACAAGGGGTCATGGTCCCCCCAAACTTTTGTTAAAAAAAAATTAGGAATAATTCTTCAAAAAATAAAAAATAGTTCAGTTAGCTCAAATACTTTACTATGACTTAAAATACTAAAGTTCAATCTTCATCTATTGCTTTTATCATACAATAGTTTTTAGTTTTAAACATTCAAACATGTTGGATTTGGACTGAATTGAGTGTATTCACATTTTGTAGCTCCTCTATTTAATAAGCAACGCCCCTTCTACCTTTATAAGTTTAAATATAAAAAATTAGGTATTTTTTATTTATGTAATTTAATATTATTTTATATTTTACTGTTAGTTTAATTTAATTTTTTATATGATACAAAATATTAGAATATTCAATAAATATTGATATTATTGTATTTGTATAAATTGATAAAAAAATTCAATAAATATTATAAATTTTAATATTTATCCTTCTAACTTCTTTTTTACATATTTTACAGGATATATATTCAAATTTTTATATAAAATAATCATAAAAAATTAAAGAATTGATGTATTTTGTAAGAAGAATGTTAATATTCAAAAAGGTGAACATATAACTTTTATAATATCAACACCTATAGATAGTTCTTCTACTTTAATAAATCACGAAAAAAGTGAGATACAACTTTCAAAAGTTCAAAGAGTTGCATTTGATGAGTTTGACCTTAATTCTTTGTAACGAAACTCTAGAAAACGGCTTCAAATTTGGTAATATCACTCAAATCAGAGAGATGAGGTTAGACAAGCTTATCTTAAATGTGGTTCATATGAAAAGCATTTTGACAATTATTTTCTATTTGGCCCCCGCAAAATTTTGTTTCAAACTCTGCCACTGCCAACGTATATCACACATGTATTTTAAAATGCAAAACATATCTTTTTTCGTCTTCATTTTCTCCTTCTCTGTTTTTTCATCCTCCTCCTCCCTCCTCTTCTTCTTCTTTCAAATTAGCGCATGCAGGTTCTTCTTCTTCCCTTTCGTTAGCAAAATTTGCGCATGTAGGTTCTTTTGTTATTGTCATCACCAACATTTTGCTAACATTTTTAGTGTTTCTGATTTTCTCTGGTGTCATATTTAAATAATTTCGATTTATTTTTTAGTTTATTTCAATTTATTTGTGAATTAATTTTGGTTCATTTGTGTGTCAATTGAGATTCATCTGATACTGCTGATAATTATTATAAATCATTAATCACTAATATTACGAAGAAGCACTTGCCATACGTGTAGGAGTGAGCACGGGTCGCAGGTACCCGATTACCCATAAGAACAAATTAAATTGATTCTGGAACTAATGGATAATTGGGTCAAACTTGAACCAAACCAATTACTATCTCTAAAATTTTTAAAATAAAAATTTCGTTTTTTTATAAAAAATTTTTTATCGAGTACCCAATTACTTGAACTGAATCAATTCGTTTTTAATCGATTTGGTTTGGTTCGGATACACAAAAAAAAATACAAATTCAAACTAAACCGAACAAATTAAAATTCAATTGGTTCGATTTTAATTTGATCTTCAATTCCCTCTATAAATTAGACTTCTTACTAGGCTCACATTATTCATACATACATAGATACACTAGAAGAGTAAGAAAGATATAGTGTATTGATCAAAAAGTTTTGAGAAATTTTTATTTTTTGGTTTACTGCCCACCAACTCTCTTATGTGCTATCATATATGTTTTTTTTTAAATAAACCTCAATTAAATTAAGAAATTAATTGACATTACTTAATTAAAGAATAAAAAGTTTGGTCAATACTTATCAATAGCATCAAGTGAACCATAATTAATACATAAATAAACTGAAATAAATTAAGAAATGAACCGAAATTATTTAAGGATGACAGCAGAGAAAATCAAAACTAATAAAGATGTTTGTAAAATATTGGTGTTATTAGTGATGACAATAACGAAGAAGAATATGCGTGTGTGAATTTGGAAGAAAAAGAAAAAGAAAGAAAAGGAGAAGAAAAAGACAAAAAGAAAAACTTGCATGCGCGGATTTGGAAGAAGAAGAAGAAAAAAGAGGAGGAGAAGGAGAAAAGACCAGAAAAGGAAAAGAAAATGAGGAAAGAGGAGGAAAAAAAAAAAGAGATGTGTAATTTAAAAAGTTATTATAATAACTTGATTAGATTTAGTTAAGTATTTTATTTAGACGTAGAGTTTTATTGATTTTTTATTATAAGAATTTTTTTTATTTTAAGTCTAATAAAACTTAAAAATTTATTTGATTCTAATATTTATGGTTAATTTATTCTGCAAAATTAAAGGATGGCGTATCAAGTTAACTAACCAAATAAGAACAGAATATAGGACAAAAGCTTATTCAAATCTAATTTTGTATTCAAAGTTTAAAATATTAATATTTTAATAATTGATTTATTTATTATAAAAACTATCATTAATATTTAAAATGTAAGCCTAAAATTTTGGATTTAAATACCATATGAAAAAAGCTCTGCAGGGCTTGTATGCTTTACAAGTTCATTAAGCAATAAAACAAAAAAACGCGTTTCTCCACATACGTTGTATACACGCGCTATATAAGATCCCGCGTATATCTAACTACCAAATTTAAAAGATTTGTTTCCTTCTTCGTTTTTGTTATTTTGAGATTTGGTTGTTCTTCTTCTCGCGCGTCTTCCCTCCTTCTTCTCCATCGTTCTTTTCCTCTCATTTTCTCACTGGTATGTTCTTCGTTTACGTTACTTTCCTCTCTCTGTGCAACTCGAGTTTCATTTTCTATTTTAATTTGTTGTTTTCTGAAATCAAAGTTTGAACTCGTTTTGAAGATAATGGATCATTCAACCTCGGATTGTCAGCTGAATCTAGGCGAGGTGGATTATGAATTTGAATCTAATGAAGTTCCTGAGGTTTGATTTACATAGGATTAGTATGAATTTTCTTACAGTAATTTGTATAGCATTGTGTAGTTGAAAAATTGCTGAACATTGATTGTGAAACTAACACGTTAACATGAATCTGTCGATTCAATGTATTAGTTGTGATTAATTATCTGGGATTTATAGCAGACTCTCGGGTGTAGATCAGGTTTTTTGGGTGTATTTTTGCTAGAAGTGTGGGTGTATTTACACTTTACTAGTTTTTTGTTATTTTAATTGAGTTATTGTTGTTCAGGTGTATTATATCAGACATGATTCGGTGTGTTTTTAGTTTTTGACATGGTGTATTCTGCAGCCTGTGTATTTACAGTTTATGGCTTTTTATTGTCATTTTAGTTGAGTTGTTGCGGTTCGGGTGTATCGTATTAAACATGATTGGGTGTATGTGAATCATATCTATGGGTGTATTTATAGTTTTTGACATGGTGTATTCTGCAGCCTCTCTCTGTTGTTGATGACCAGTTTATTCCGAAGGTTGGAATGACCTTTACCACCCTTGAAGATGCTGGAAAATTTTACAGGAACTACGCCAAGGTTGCAGGTTTTTCTACAAGAGTTCGGAGCACAAATAGGAAGGGAAACGAGATTAAGAATCAATTGATTACATGTAGCAGAGAGGGAAAATAGAAATCTAAAATATCTCCAACCGAGAAGACGAATCTGACAGCCGGTTTAAACTGTCCTGCAAGAATTTATATACACACATTGAAGGATGTCGGTGCTTGGATCATTTCAAAGGTTGTGCTGGATCATTCACACCCCTGCTATCCAAGTAAAGCAGAGATGCTCAAACAGCACAGGAAACTAAGCATGTCCATTCGTCGTACAATAGAGAATAACAAAGAGGCCGGTACCAGACCAAGCAAAACCTACCAATCATTTGTTGCAGCTACCGGGGGTCACCGCGAGTTAAATTTTATCGAAAAGGACGTGAGGAATTACATTACCAAGGAAGTGCAGAATATTTCTGAACAAGAAGATGCAAAGGAATTCGGAAAATATTTGTTAAGAATGAAAGAGAAGAATCAGAATTTCTTTTTTGAGCTTGAACTCGAGGAGAATCAATCGATTAAGCTGGCTTTTTGGACCGATGCAAGAAGCAAAGCTGCCTTTGAGTATTTCGGAGACGTCATTTCATTTGACACCACCTACAATACAAACAGGTAACAAACTGCCCCTGTTTATGATGCTAAATTAATGTATTTTTATGAATCCGTAGCAGAGGTGTATATTGGCTGTTTTTTGGGTGTATACGAAGCATGTGTTGGGGTGTACCTAATGATTTTGCATTCTGCACTATGGTAATTTGTTTTCAGGTATAATTTGGTTTGTGGTTCTTTTGTCGGGGTGAATCACCACGGTCAGTCAACACTTCTCGGATGCTCTTTGATGAAAAACGAAGAAATTGAATCATTCAAATGGTTATTTCAATGTTGGCTTCGTTGCATGGGAGGAAACGCTCCGAAAGGGTTTCTCACCGATCAATGCACATCAATGAAAAGGGCTTTAGAGGCCTGTATGCCAACAACAATTCACCGTTGGTGTATTTGGCACATCATGAAGAAGATTCCAAGCAAATTAAACGGGTACAAGGGACATGCAGATATTGAACGAGAAATGAGCCAAGTTGTTTTTAACTCTCATAGCAAAGACTCATTCGATAGGAATTGGAACGATTTTCTGCTGAATTTTGGTCTTGTGGACAACAAGTGGCTTTCAGGTAATGTCTTTTTAAAATCTGTAGCAGAGGTGTAAATTGCATGTTTTTTCGGGTGTATTTATAGTCTGTGTTTGGATGTATTATGCAGATCTGTATGAAGACCGTCATATATGGGTTCCTATCTATCTGGATCACCACTTCTGGGCAGGGATGAGAAGCACACAAAGGAGCGAGAGCATGCATTCATTTTTTAACAAGTTTATCACTCGGAACAGCTCGCTTATTCAGTTCGTCAAACAATACGATAATTGCCTCGGAAGCAGGGAGCAAGCAAAGAGAGAATCAGATGCTGCAGATTTTCATACGGTCATACCGTGTGCAACCAAATCCTCCATTGAAGCTCAGTTTCAAGATGTGTACACTCATCAAAAGTTTAGGGAAGTCCAAGCGCAATTCAGAGGAAAGGCGAATTACATCACCAGATTAACGAATTCCGCTCTAGGCTATTCAGTATACGAAGTCGGAGAACAAGTTTCCAGCTCAATATTCAACAAGTTTGTGGTTACTTACGACTCAGTTGCAGCCGAGATAAAATGCCAATGTTTATTATTCGAGTCGAGAGGGATACTGTGTCATCACGCACTAAGCGTGTTAATCTTTGAACAAGTAAGCCAAGTGTCACCTAGATATATACTGGAACGATGGAGTAAGAAGGTAAAGAGGCGACACACACACATCAAGAGCAGCCACGACGAGCCACTGATGGAGCCAAGAAGCAAGAGGTTTGACCAACTGGTTTTTCGTTCGCAAAATATTTGCGAATTTGCATCCGAATCGGAGGAGATAATGTTCTTTAAATTTGTGGTGATTGAGTTTATTTTTCTCGTTAATAGTTTAGCTAATATGTGACTGTTATATTCAGATAAACCTGTTTGATGCTGCATCAGTGGTGCATTCAAATAACAGGCAATATCAAGGACATGTTATGAATTATCAGTTTACGGTACCAGCAGCAGTGGATAACTCTTTGGGTGTATAGTCTTACAGAATATGGGTGTAAAAGCACTGTTTCGCTTGAGTGTATTTTTGTGAATTCACATTTTACATTTTAAGTGTTTAGGGTTCAGGGTTTTAGTCTCAAAGCATCATGGGGATAGATTTAAGGGTGTATATTCAACTTTATTTGGGTGTAAAAAATGGCAGGTTATGGGTGTATATTTGATTTGATGTTTTCCTTCATATTATAGTACCTATAGTGTATATTTGATTTGATGTTTTTCTTCATATTTTGGTACCTGTAATTCATACATTTTGAATACAGCACAGACAGTTTAACAGCACATAGAGTTTGGGTGTATATTTTAAGAAATCTTGGGTGTATATTAAACCCCCCGTTGGGTGTAAATTTTATAATCTGCCTTGATGTTTTCCTTCATATTTAACCACCTATAATACAACTTTTGAATACAACACAGACAGTTTAACAGCACATATAGTTTAACTATGGAAAAAAATTTCATTGAATAGAAGTTGTTTATAAATGGCAATTTTTTACAGCATTTGTTCATTTTACAAACTAGCTAGTAGTTGGATTACTCATTTTCTATATCAGTAGAATTTATCTGACAAAACGGACTCAATAATACGGAGGATGACTTCGACAGTCTTATTGCATTACTCGCTCTAATTGCTTCATCTCTCTCTTTACTCATTTCATTGAATAGTATCCGCGAAGCATACTCCGCTCTATAGTGGTCCACCTCATCCTACAATTAAAAAGTATATTCTGTTTAAACAGCAATATTAATTCATTAAAGTAATACAGAGTTATATAGTTCTAAAGACAGTTACCTGTTTCCAATTATCCCATTCATACTTCCCCTTTTTAATGTTTTCTGGCTCAATTAACTCAAGCCACTTCATAACGTAGATAGCGCAGTCATATCTGAAAATGAAGAAAATAAATTACAAATCTCATTTAGGAAAGTTTAATGTTCAGAGTCACAAATTTATACGTTGATTTTTGGCCTGATATTTTGACGTATGATGCTTTAATGTCCTTCTCCTTCTCGCCTTTCTTCAGAGGTTCCCCGCCAACATATGCTCTCATTCTTAAAATTACATATCCCTTAAATACCAAAACAAATCAATAATACACCCAACTTGATCCACAAGATACACCCAAATGGTTCCACAAAATACACCCAAAGGACAACACAGAGCCAACTTACAGTGAATTTATTAAGCTGCTTTCTCTCCTTGCTTGGAGCTTTCTTGTGTAGCGGGTCAAGTATATGAAATCTCCGCTTTCTTGTATCAATCACCCATAACCACCAATGGTCCGCGTAGCAAACAGGTGCAAAAATCTAAAGGATTGTCATATTTCAACAGTGTGTTATTTTATTTGGCATATAAGTAAAGAACGGTACTAACAAATTTTACAAATGAAAACTTACATATGGATGCGAAGTTATTTTTTTTGCATCTATGAAGGGAATAAAACTTGGGTAGTCTTCCACCCTGAATTCTTTATTGGTTCTAGGTGATATGAATTCCCCGTTTGGGTGCTTCGAAACGGCCATGTTCTGCAACAATTGTTAAACAACAAATGAAATACTGAAAATACACCCAAGTGAATACTATAAATACACTCAAATGACTACACAACTTACACCCAATTGAACTTAAAAAATACACCCAAGTGAATACAGAAAATACACCCAAAATTCGTAGAAGTAACACTTACCACAATATCGGGGGGGAGACAGTATATTTGTTCTTGAAACCTTTTATCATTTGTCTGGTTGAGGATGAGGCACATGGCAGATACAATCTAGAAATATATGCCAAAATGAATTTATATTAATAAACATTGCAGTAAACTTTGGTGTAAAAACATTAATGTTATTCTTATATTACCTCAGCTTCTATAAAAGTTGCTGGCTGGAGTGATGCAATGTGCATTTTTGTCAAAATGTATTTATCTTGGGCCATCAAAGTGCACATGTTTTCATACTCGTTAGTTCCGCCATCTGCGTATGTCTTCACTCGCGTCCCCCAAATATAGCACTTCTGTTTCATATCATCCGTATTCTTATTTATCCCCGCAGGAGTTTCAAACCTCTCAGAACTTTCTCCCCCAGTCTCCCTTTGAATTTGTAGACTTTTACTTTCTTCTTTTGCTGCATTTCTTTCTATTTTTTGTACCAAATCGTCTAATTGTTCTAGCAAATTTACAGTTTCTGGAGATTTTGCCTTTTCTGTCTCCTGCGTTGACGCTCCTTCCTGGCTTGAATCAGTCAAGCCAAGGCTGAATGATGGCACTGCATCTGTTTTAGGAACATAGGATGCTGTCTGTGCCATCATCATTAGGGCAACAACGTCTTCTGCGCCTGGATGACTGCGTCATCATGTATAACGTATTATAAGAGTAAGAATATACAGATCATAAGCAAAGATTGATTTTAGTCTGATGAACTTACATTTTAGATGGAGTTGGGGGAAGCGTGGGTGTGGTTTCTTGAAGTTGTTAGGGGGTTCAGGAGTGCTGCACAGTTACACAAAATAAATCATGGCGTAAAAAAACTACTCAGGAACAATATACACCCAAACTGTTAGCAAATATACACCCGAACTGTAACCCAATATACACCCAAACTCTAAACAAATATTCACCCAATACTATTTCTTACGTTTCTATAGTTCCTTCAATCTGTAGCAGAGGGGTTGGTTCAAAATCTGACTCAGGTGTTTCTTGAAGTTCCGGCACAGTGGTTGTTTGGGACGCCGGCACAAAAACTTGAATTGGGACTCTAAACAAGAAGAAAAATGAAAGGTTAACAATGCCTTTCAAAATAATAAGGTAATAAGGTTGAAATATTCTTGAAAAACTCACATTACAAGCACATCCGACGGTGTCTGTTCCCACACAACCATCATATTCGAATCAGCCGGCTCACTGGCTGACTGTTGAACCGGACTCAACCTAAAATACACCCAAAGAAAGTCAAAAAATACACCCGAACAATTCAAAAAGAAGACAGGCTTTATTTTTTGAGAACTTACATACTTGCAGTTTTTGCTTTTTTTTCCTGCCTTTTTTTTCTTGAATAAAATCATAAAGGGCTTTTTTTTCTAAAAAAATATATATACAGAATTAGAAGTAGAAGGTAATAGAAGAACAAAAGTAACAATTATTTGAAAGAGAAATTACATGCTCTCTGATGGCTGGTTTACACTACTCTGTTCTATGCGTCCTTGAGTGGAAGGATCATCACTTCCCAAGTTCACAGCCGGTATTCTAAACAGATTTCATGTTATTCAGACAAAATAAGAGACAAGTATTAAATACACCCAAATGAATGCACAAGATACAACGAACTGAATGGATAATATACACCCAAGACAACAAACGAAATATCCCAACTTAATAAACAACATACACCCAACTTGATCCACAAAATACACCCAAACCATGATAACAAGATTTTATTAAATAAAGCTTCTTACGTTTCAGAGGAGGCATAGCGACCTTCTGTCGATCGCAGGTCAGCTTCGTTTTCCCTGCGAAGCAAGAAACAATTATTAGGAAAGAAAACACACCAAAATCTGAAATAGACAGCCCAGCAAGACATACCCCTCTGCAGCAGATTTATCAATGTTTTCCCTTAGCAATTCATTTAGTTCTTCACTTGATATTTCATATCTCTCACTACATTCATAAAAGAAGATGTTAACAAAAATAATTACGATGATAGACGATAATATAGCTTACGAGGTACTGTACCCATCAAAGTATTGATCTTCTTCAGGAGGTGAATCCTCCACAACAACTTTTTTCTTTTTTGGTTGTGTTCTGGGTGGAAAAAAAAAGAGTACCAATCAGAAATAAAAAATTAATTTTATCACAGAATATTATCCAAAGAAGTGCTTTACTTTTTTGGTGTTGTTTTTGTCTTTTTCTTTTTCTTTTCCTTCTCCACTGGTGATGATTCTTCACTCCTATAAGTTAATAATAGATACTTCAGTTAATACACGAAATCTTTATAATGAAACCAAAAGAAAGGAGTAATAATTTCAGGACATTACTCATCACTTGATTCAGATTCAGATTTTGAATCAGAATCTGACTCCTCTTGACTCTTCTTTCTTTTTTTGGAATCCATTCTGGAAGGCAAAAAATCATTATTTAGAACATACTAAAAATACACCCAAATGAATGCACAAGATACACCCAACTGAATATACAATATACACCCAACGCAGCAAACGAAACACACCCAGCTTAATAAACTACATACACCCAACGTGATCAACAAAATACACCCAACTCGAAAAAGAAATTACACCCAAGTATGATACTTACTTTTTTCCCTTTTTGCTGGGGTGTTTTCTTCCTGAATCCTCTGAGTCTTCTTGAGTCTCAGACTCAGAGGTAGAACTGTCACTGTCAGTAGTTGTTTCTGTCTCTGAAGACAATGTTGAACTCGCCTTCCTTTTTTTGTTTTTTTGATTTCTTGTTTTTTTTCTTTTTTTTTCATTTTTTTTCATTTTTTCTCTTATCTCCGCCATCTTCACAATTCTTTTTCATTTTTTCTCTTGTCTCTGCCATCTTCACAATCCCCTGAAACATGAGATATTTTAGTTAGCAGCATTCGGGTAAATAAAATACACCCAACTTATTATGTTTACTTACCAAAATTTCCTCTCTTTCTGCAGTCATTCTTTCCACCAACTGCTCCTTACTCCAGTTGGCAATCCATGGTTTTGGTGGTCTTTCAGCCCTCTTCTTCCCTTTGTTTTTTGAAAGATGAAAGTAAATTATCATCAGGGCAAAGAGGCAGCCATCAATTGCCTTCTTCTTTTTCTCCTTGTAGTCTGTGATGCCCTTGACGATGAAGGTCAAAACATGCCCCCCAGTTTCGCTCCGTGATGCTGTCCATCTGAAAAATTGGGGCCAAGTGGATAGGCGAGATTTTGTTTATCGTCGTTGGCAAAAGGAACGCCATCTGAATATAGAGGATGAAAATCCTCTTGAACATCAGGCGTTCCTCTTCGTTGCCAACGCCGATTTCCATCATCTCATCGGTAAGACTTTTGAGGGTCTTACCCTGGAATCTTCTAAAAATTATTTTGTCATCCTCAGAAAGTTTCTTATAGTCAACTTTCTCAGGAAATAGATCTCCTACAGAAAGGAAAACAACAAAGTATCAAAGTCAGTTCAAATACACCCAAGCATCAACTTAAATACACCCAAGCATCAATTTAATATACATCTATAATTTTGAGCTAGTTACCTGTTGCATTGATGCCAAGCGCATGACCTATCTTTCTTGGTGTTATTTTGAAAGAACCATATCCTGTTTCCAGTCTGTTCTCCCCAAGTTTGAAGTTGTTTGCTAGCTCCCTTAACAGTTGGTGATGCACCCTTAGTGGTGGGATGTGCATCAACCCACCGAATCCGAAATCCCTCACAATCGCCTTCTTCTCCTCACTCATGTTTCTGAATTTATCACTTAGGAGATGTGTGGCACACTTAAGGTCTTTTGTTTGGTTTCTTGCTGCCATTTTCTCTAAAACGAAAAATACACCCAAAGATATCAGTAAGATACACCCATATATATGAGTCAGATACACCCATTAATAATAGTAAGATACACCCATTGATAACAGTAAGATACACCCATTAATAACAGTAAGATACACCCATTGATAACAGTGAGATACACCCATAGATATGATTAAGATACATCCATATATATCAGTTAGATATCACTCAAACATGCTTCAATATCAAGCAACATTACAAGGTCAAGCAGTATACACCCCAATATACGGAATATACCCCCAAAAATCAGTTACCAGAAGATCTAGAACAACAAGAATAACAAGAGAACTTAGAACAACAACGTAGAAGAACAGTGTAACAAAGAAGCAAGAATAACAGTAAACCCTAGAACAACGACGTAGAGGAAAAGTAAAACCTAGTTCGTAATCTGGAAAATATACAGGAATCTTAATGAACTTACCTTGAGTATTGTTGCTTTGTTTTCTCTTCAGATTCTTTATGGAGAGTTTGATGGTGTGTTGATGGAGGTTTCGAAGGTTAGCGACGACTTGTATATTTTGAACTTCGATTTTCGCTCGAAAATGGAAGGGTTGTTTTGTTTTCGAATCGCTTTGAGAAGTGGAAGAAGTGGAAGAGTCTGTCATTTACTCGTAGCGTGCGTAACCGTTTGAGTGGCGAGCGCGTGAATGTGACGCTCCATTCAATCCGTCTTCATGCGCGTGAGTTGTATTTGGGCTGGGCCAACTTGTAAATTTGTAAGCTTGTATGTGTAGCAGGCCCGATACCATATTTATTAGGCTGTGCAAGTGGGTGAAATGGAACATCATAAATTCATAATGTCTCACTAAAAGACAATCGTCAGCATATCTTACCATTAATGTTTTCATTCATTATTGTGTATTGGCACAAGAGAAATTATATGTTTGTAACTTCGTATCATATTTGTTTATGGTGTAATTAGGTATCTATTATAATTTATTCTTTAAGTAGTTATTATTTATCGTAATAATTATTTTTAGATATTATATTTTAAATTTTTTTTATAAATTTAAAATTTAAAATTATATTTTTTTAATTAGAATATTTATATTTAAATTTAAATAAAACAAAACAAAAATAACAAACTAAAATTAAACTCTAACCAAATTAAAATTAAAATAGTACTATTAAAATCATTTTTTCGATTTTAAGATCGGTATATATGATTTTTTATTCTAATTAGCAAAAATAATTAACACAATTATTTTTAAATGAGTTTTAGATGGATTCAAAAATTATTTAGTATATGATTTTGTAATTTTAAAAGTGTTTATTAATGTATACAACAAATAACATGGTTTAACATTAGCCTAATAATAGTAGGACGACTGCTTTGTTTTATGACAAATAACGTTGTCTTTTTCTTTGAGTATACGAAAATTTCTATTTTATTAGTTTTATATGTGTGGTTCAAAAAATTTGTTTAACAACTTCGTTCTTGGATTTAAATATAAAAAAAAGTGCTATATATATTGAACTGCTCTCAAAACTAAAGTAGTAAAAGAGAATCAATTTTTTTTTATTATTATTTGTGTTAAAATAAAAATATTTTTTGTTAAGAAAATATAAACACAAATTTGATAAAGTTCAGATGTGTACTAAAAATATTTTATATGTTATCTTATTATTTTAAATGTGTTAAAAAATTATTTATACAAAAAAATATAAATATAGTTTTAAACAAATTTTAGACGTGTACCAAAAATATTTTATGTGTTGTCTTATTATTTTAGATATGTTATAAATATATATAAAATAATAAAAAAATACAAACAAAATAATTACACGAGACATATCATCAATATTTTGAAATGTTAATATAATGTTAAATATCAACTTCTACTAATACCTACTATGGTATACATTCTTCATGAAACTAAGAAATAAAAAAAATTGAAGTTGCTTATTTTGTGAATAAGAAATGCCAAATTTCTGTGAATAATAAAAAAAAATTAAAACAGTAAATAAAAAAACTAAAATTGTAAATGAATAATTATCAGTCATACATAGAAATAAAATAATATAAATAGAGTAATTTGAATGATTAATTTTTTGAAAAACGTAAAATATAAAAAGATAGTTATTTAACTGTGTTAATCATTTGTATTTTTAAAATTTAAATTAAATAAAAGTGTTCATGGTTCCTAAAATTTAAGAAATATGATTAAATAAAAATAAAAAATAATATAATAAAGTAATTAAATTTAAAGGCCGATTAAAAGATAAATTTTAAAAGACAAATAGTATTATTGATTTGTTTATAATGATTAAATAAAAACGCTCTACAAATTAAATAGGTTTGTTTTTTTGCGTTAATATTAAGAAGACAAAAAAATCACAAAATAATAATTAATAAATATTAAATAATACAAATTTTAATTATTTTTGTCTAATTTTTTTTGTTATTAAATATTTTTAATTTTTCTCGTGTATAAATATACTCCATCAATTATGAATATATTTTTCTAGTACTCAAACACCAAAACAATCCCTCCCATCAAGAACAAGAAGATGGAGGTTAATGGTAACGTAGTTATGGAGAAGAAAACAATAGCTAGTAGAGCACATTGTTTGGTACTAGCATACCCAGCACAAGGTCACATAAATCCTATGATTCAATTCTCAAAGCTTTTGGTACACGAAGGCGTGAAAGTGACATTATGCACAACCCGCTCCTTCCATGTCCCTTGAATCCATCTCTGATGGATTTGACAACGGTGGGATTCAAGTAGCTGAATCCGTCAAGGCCTATTTGGACAAGTTCTCGCAAGTGGGCCCACAAACCCTTAGGTAGCGTTTGGTTACTGAGACATAGACACTGAGACATAGACACAGTGGTACACGGTGACACATGTCTGCTGTTTGGTTTGGTGAGACACAGATTTTCGAAGGACACGGGAAGACACGGATGGACACGGAGACACTAAATTTGTGTACCTCCAATTTGGTGAGACACTGAGACACAACTTGTGAGACACTAATTTTTTACTCTTTTACCCTTTATTTAAATTTTGATTAATTTTTAATAAATTATGAACTTTAATTTTTTTTATAAAAAATTATATATTTAATATTTGAATGATAATTTAAGATGGTATTAGAAGAAATAAAAAATTATTAGAAGAAATAAAAATTTAATGGTGATGGCATGCATTGTTTGGGATAATAGGTGTATTGTAATAGTGGTAAAACTTGTGGTTGAATGAAGGGTAATTCAGTCTTTTTTAAATATATGTGTCTTGTTTCTTATTTTTGCCAAACACAATACATAGACACAAATATTTTATGTCCATGTCTTTAATGTCTGTGTCTCTGTGTCTATGTCTCATCAAATACATCAACCAAACGGAGTATTATTGAACTTCTTCAGAATCTTGCTCAAATAGGGTACCCTGTAGATTGCATAATCTATGATGCACTCATGACTTGGGTTCTTGATGTTGCAAAAAAAGTTGGCATAATTGGAGCTTCTTATCTTACTCAAAATATGAGTGTGAATAGTATATACTATCATTTTCAATTGGGTAAGATTAAGGTTCCTATTAGTGATGAGGATGAGATTTTGCTTCCTTCTATGCCCAAACATCAAAAGTGGGACTTGCCTTCTTTCTTCTTCAATGATCCCACTATGCTTAAATTTCTTGTGGATCAATTCTCCAACATTGACAAAGCTGATTGGGTCTTGTACAATTCAATCTATGAGCTGGACAAAGAGGTACTTACCAAATTTATTTATTCAAGCATCTTATTCAATGATATCTTTCTAATGGACAAAATTAATCCCTTTTTGTCAAAAGAATTTTTATGGACATATTAAGACATGCACGTACACATTTTAGGAAAAATTTCAAGTGTACCGGAAATATTGGTGTTTCAGTTGTTTTAACCGTTAATTTCAATTAATATATTATATATATTTTTTATAATTTAAATCAACGGTTAAAACAACTGAAATACTGGTGTTCCCGGTACACTTGAAACTCTTCTCACATTTTAACCATGTATAAGTAAAGTTATAAATATAAGAGGAAAGTGACAATTAGATTTTCGAAGATTTTGATTTGGGACTAGGGGTGGCAACACTACCCGAACCCGTGGGTACCCACCCGGCCCCTACCCGTTCGGGGCGTGTAATTACCCGCACCCACACCGGGGCGGGTTCTTGGGCGGGACGAGGCGGGGTCAGGTTTAGGTTAAACT
>NC_029775.3:113238630-113243928 GCF_000817695.3 Arachis duranensis
GGTTTTCATTGAGCAGGGCGGGGTCGGGTAGAGCAAAAATCCGCCCCTACCCGCCCCGTTGCCACCCCTATTTGGGACTAATTAATACTTTAAAAAATTTATTAATTAAGTCTTTTACAATAATAAATGGTTGACATATATACCTTCTGTCAATGGATAGTATACATGAATGGAGTTGTCCAAATATTTCATTATCTATAGTGATGTGTGTCTTGTTGCTATCCGATGAGCATAGAAATGATGTAGTTTTGGACAATAAAGCATTCATTATCTTTTGAGTTTTCATATAATCTTTATTAACTGTTCTCTATTTATCATGAATCCTACTATAATCTTTATCAATTGTTATTTACATAATAATCTTTCATAAATAGATACGTTACAGTAGTTAACGGTATATATAACTACCACCGTTAAATTTTACGTGATAAATCGGTTGAAAGATATAACATATCTACCGTTTACTTTTATAAATAAGGATGACAAAACTTTCCGAGATGTGGGGATCCCTGTGGGACTAGCCCGAATGGAGATCCGACTGTGGAAAATTTTCTCCGCGAAGATGGGGATGGGGGACAAAATTTCTCCGAGGTAGGCACGGGGAGCCGAGCGGGGATCCCCGTCCCGCCCCCACTAATCCCCGAAATTCTAAATTTGCTTAATTGTCCTTAAAAATTATTTTTCAAATATGTTTTTTAGTCATTTCACATAGAGAGAGAGTCAAAATTCCTAATCCTCATTTGCATCTTTAGTTCATAGATCTCTAACGTCATCTATACTCCATCAAACCTCTTTGCCGCCACCCCCTCGCTACTCTCCCGTCTCACCGCATTGTCACCCCTCACTGTTCCATCCATCATCGTCACCGTGTCGTTCTCTATATTCGTGGCGTTCCTTTCCACAATTCTGTTGTCGTGTCCATTCTCTTCTCTGATGCTGTGTCCCCCACCTCGTCCACTGCTCTATGCTCTGACTCGCCATGACGTTTTTCACTGTGTCATTTTGAAAATCACCATCTTGACGTTTGGATTTTTTGTATAAAATCTTGCTATTTTTGTATAGGATGGATACTTTCAGCTCTATTCCTATGAAAATTAATAATTAGTTAAAACTATTAGAGAGATGGGGAATATAATGGGGTCCTCGCGAAAAATGGGACCCTGTGAAAAATGGGGACGGAAAGCAATATTTTCCCACAACATAAAATGAAGATAAGGATAGGGAGTAAATCTGGGTATGGAGATGGGGAACAGAGAGACATCTCCCACTCCCGTTCTTAGTTCTATAGAAAATATTTTATTTAAATTATAAGAAAAATGATAAATAAATGTATTAATGCATTTATAGTTGATTTTGTGCTAGAGCTTGTACTTATTTTCTAGATTATTGACCTTGTTCTTGTACTGCTGTCGTGTAAGACATTCCGTTAATTATTTAACTTTGACCTTACAGCGAGACTACATTGAAACTAAATGAAATTTTTTGGATTCAAATAGGACATTTTAAACTTTAAAAACTAAAACAGGATTACACGCAAACGTAAGGACCAATTTAATACTTTATCCTTATAAGTGTGAAATTTCTTGGGCTTTGGAGCACCCCCACGCCCCACCACTAAAAATGAATTATTGTGGAGCATATCTTATCTTAATGCCATGCTTTATTAATATTGTTTTTCCATGTATAAATAAGAAAAACACACACACACAGAACAAGAACAAGAACAAGAAGATGGAGATTAATCACAAAGTAGTTACCGAGAACACAACCATAGCTAATAGACCACATTGTTTGGTCCTAGCATTCCCAGCACAAGGTCACATAAATCCTATGATTCAATTCTCAAAGCTTTTGGTACATGAAGGAGTGAAAGTAACACTATGCACAACCCGCTCCTTTATCAAGAAGTTGCAAAACTTGCCACCTTCCATGTCCCTTGAATCCATTTCTGATGGATTTGACCATGGTTTTGAAGGTATATCCCCCCGGATTTATATAACCAAGTTTTTGCAAGTGGGCCCACAAACCCTTATTGAGCTTCTTCAGAATCTTGCTCAATTAGGGTACCCTGTGGATTGCATAATCTATGATTCATTCATGCCTTGGGCTCTTGATGTTGCAAAAAACAATGGTATAATTGGGGCTTCTTATCTTACTCAAAATATGGGTGTGAATAGTATATACTATCATGTTCAATTGGGTAAGATTAAGGTTCCTATTAGTGATGAGGATGAGATTTTGCTTCCTTCTATGCCCAAACTTCAAAAGTGGGACTTGCCTTCTTTCTTCTTCACATATGAGGAAGAACCCGCTCAGTTAAAGTTTCTTGTGGATCAGTTCTCCAACATTCAAAATGCTGATTGGGTTTTGTGCAATTCAATCTATGAGCTGGACAAAGAGGTACCAAATTTATTTTTTGTTTATTTCAACATATATTTTGTGAACGCCTAATTAAAAGGTTAGGGATGTATCCATGGATCTTAGTATTCACTTATATGTTCATAACAGGCAAAATTGATATATTTTTTATTGAAAAAAAAAATGTCTGATCTGAACACCTTTAAGTATGTTTAAATGATTAACATTATTGAAATAGGACGAAAAATTTTGGAAAAAAATTTAATTTTTATTCCAGAACTAAAATAAGATGAAATAATATAAGATATTTGGGATAAAAATATATAGAATATTTCAAACTATAGAAATGATATGTGAAAAAATAAAACAGAACTTTATTCTTATAAATATAACTATGTACTTCCATCAAGATTATATTTACATCAAAATAGGATTGATAAAATAATTAAAACATAACGAGTCTATTATTTTTTAATTAATTAAGTCTAAACCAGTGTTGTAAGAATCGGATCGAATTGATCGATTCAATTAAAAAATCGATAAATTAGACCTTCAATCAATTCGATCCAGTGATATGACCGTTTAAAAATTAAAATCAGTGAAAACAGTTTAAAATCGTGAAAATTGGTTAAAACCAATAAAAATTGATAGAGAACTAATCCAACCAAACCAATCTAGAGAGAATTTTAAAATTGTTGAAAATGTAGTTTAAACTTAAGTCATTCTTGTTATTATAAGCTTCCCTTATTACTAAGTTATGTTATTCATTATTATTTTAAATGCTAATTATTAATTCTACAGTAAAAAATATAATAATTTTGTTAATATTATTTTAATTTTATACACACCTATATTTAAATTAATTATATT
Source organism: Arachis duranensis (assembly GCF_000817695.3). NCBI lineage: Eukaryota > Viridiplantae > Streptophyta > Magnoliopsida > Fabales > Fabaceae > Arachis > Arachis duranensis. The sequence goes on from NC_029775.3 coordinate 113,241,859, forward strand.
TTTTATTATTCATAATTATTAATATAAATATGATTAAATATATAAATAAAAATATCAAATATTTTTATTAATTACCGTATTATTATTCTTTTTATGATTATATGATTTTATTAAATATTATTTTTCAATAAAAATAATATAATAAATATAAACTAATTAATTAGTTATTGAAATAAAAAATATTTATTTTAATATGAAAATAAAATTAAAAAAATTATTATGAAAAAATACTAGAATTTTATATATTTATTTAATGATAATTAGATTATAATTTGTTGATTAGAATTTGTTAAAATTTGATTGTTTTTAAAATATTAGTGAAGATATCTATTTTAAATTTTAATTTTAGACTTTTGATTATTTTATATTTTTTATTTACGTAGGATCCGTTTTATCAGTTCAATCAATAATTTATTGGTTAAATCAATAACAAATCAACCAATAGTTTAATCGGTTTAATCACTAATTCGATTCTTACTATAGCCCAAACCACCAACAAGTGCCGTCAATATGGCAGCATTTTCATATTTTGCTGTGCAACCGCCACTGCGTTCCTTGTAGCAGCAGTTAAGAACAGCCGCTCTCCGAAGCCCTTTTTTGTAGGGCATTTTCATCATGATAGTAAAACTAAGAATTAAATACTAAGTCGGTACCCGAAAGATTCTGACGCTGACAAAATGGTAATTGACTTTTGTTTTTAACAAAATAATCCCTGAAAAATTTTAAAATTTGACAAGTGTACCCCTGAGCTCGTCGGAGCACATTTCTGACGAGTACAATATTGATGTGGCCACCGTGGTTTGGTGACCTGACAAACCCCCTCTAACCCTAACCCGTCCTCTCCCTCCTCAACAGCTTAATCTCTCACATGCCAAGAACAGTTTTCCCCTCTCCCTACTGGTTTGCTCTTCCAGTTCTTGTTTTGTTGGTGATTTTCTATAATAACAATAGCCAGCCGTAGCAGTATAGCAGTTTTCCACCTCCGTCCCCAATCTCCCTCCACCTAAGAAACTGATACCAATGTTTTCTTCAGAATACGATATGTCATTTTCGCCCAACAGCAAAAAACCAAGGCACACTAAAACGCAATCCCAAAGACAGACTCAGCGACTTACCCCATTGCATTCTCCTCCACATGCTCTCCTTTGTGAATGCCAACCAAACATGCCATCCAAACTTGCGTCCTCTAGCGCCGCTGGAGGAATCTTTGGAAGCTTCTCCCAACCCTAACTCTTTACTCTTCCCACTTCTGGACCTTCAAAACCTTCACGAAATTTGTTTCCACCCTTCTCACCCGACGCGACACCTCCTCTGCCGTCCTCAACCACGATTTTGAGCGCCATCGTTGCATCGAGCCTCACGTCCTCCAAAGAATTGCTAATTATGTGATCTCTCATAAGGTTCGCAACTTAGGTATCTCGGTGAAAACCTATATCGTTCATACTCCTCTGGCAATTTTCTCGTGCAAGACGTTGACGTCTTTGAGGCTCTTTGTTTGACCTAGGGGTTATATCTACGGAAATACATTGTTCCTGAAATCGCTGAACTTAACAGCATTGACGAGCTTGCATCTTCAGCATTTCACGTTCTGCGTTAGTGGTGGTAACGCCAATGACAGGGGAAAGCATTAGGGAGGAAGAGGGGAGGGTGCATTGGGGATGGAGAGGGAAGGGGGAGTGTCCATTGGGTAGAGGAAGAGAAAGGGGGTTGCGATGGGAAGGGAGAGGGAGGAGAAGTGTGCGTTAGAGAGGGAGGAGGAATTAGGGTTTGTGGTGGTTTGCTAATTCACCAAACACATGGTGGCCATGTCAGCATTGTGTTTGCCAGAGATTTGTTCCGGTGAACTCGGGGACATGCTTGTTAAATTTTTAAAATTTTTTAGGTACCATTTTGTTAATAACAAAAGTTACGTACCATTTTGTCAGCATTAGAATCTTTTGAGTACTGATTTGGTATCTACCTCGTAAAACTAAATTGTTTTTTTATTATAATAAAGACATTAAACATTATGGTATACATAATTTTATAATATAAAAGAAAATATATGAATATTGAAATAATTTTATTAAT